>NW_020213334.1:0-1190 GCF_003070985.1 Temnothorax curvispinosus | reverse complement strand
ACAGGGGTATCGGATTACGAGGGGAAGGGGGAGGGGGAGGGTTGACCTTGGCATACCACCGGGATGACTCACCTGGATGATTCACCGGGATGACTCACCCGCGCCGCTGGTCCGCGCGGGGGGAGGGGGTCCGCGTTCGCGTTCGCGTTCGCGGTCGCGCCGCAGGTCCGCGTAGGGGTCCGCGGGGGTCCGCGGGGGCCGCGTGGAGGTCCGCGGTTGCGCCGCGGGGTCCGTCGGGTCGCGGGGGCCTCGTTCGCAACGACGCCGCTAGGCGGCGTACAATGGGTAAGACTAACTCGATAACGTACTGCGTAGGGAGCGTGTTTTGTCGATGACGCATCGAACCTGTCGGGACATGTTCGTCGTAAACAACATTTTTCTAGGAAAAGGGGGTTGTTATCTCATAGACTAAACAATTTCGCGCTATTTTTGACGACGCAGTACGTAAAAAACAAAGGAAGAAATGACGTCATCGGGACGATGATCGACCCGATAACGCATCAAACCTGTTGGAACATGTTCGTCGTAAACAACATTTTTCGAGGAAAAGGGGGGTGTTATCTCGTAGACTAAACAATTTCGCGTTATTTTTTACGACGCAGTACGTAAAAGACAAAGGAAGAAATGACATCATCGGGACGATGATCGACCCGATGACGCATCGAACCTGTTAGAATATGTTCGTCGTAAACAACATTTTTCGAGGAAAAGGGGGGGTGTTATCTCGTAGACTAAACAATTTCGCGCTATTTTTTACGACGCAGTACGTAAAAAACAAAGGAAAAAATGACGTCATCGGGACGATGATTGACCCGATAACACATCGAACCTGTTGGAACATGTTCGTCGTAAACAACATTTGATAAAATATAGGTAGAGATGGACATGCATGCAAAGAAATTACATCGTTCATTTAGTTGTAAAAGTAGCCTGTTTATTTAACTCTTTTTTTACATAATATATATATTACATACTAAAAAACTAAAGCTGCGAGCTCACAATCGATGATCTGATTCGTATTGAACGCATCGCTAGCGTATATTACATTCGACGCTTCCTTGGGATCCTTCACAATGGACGCGATATTGGAGAACTGCGCAAACTTTGCATCGACCGTCGCAAGTATTCTGATCAAACGATCGAATCTCGCATCAATGCACCGATCGAGATCGAACATACGATGCAACGTC
>NW_020213333.1:0-5564 GCF_003070985.1 Temnothorax curvispinosus | reverse complement strand
TCGTCCTCTACCGCGCGCTATCTCGCGCTACCGCGCGCTCTCGAACATTTTGGTCCTTCGAGCCGGATTATACCGGCACCCGCGAATTCGGGAGTGCTTCCGCAAAGAACGACCGCAGCCATGAGCATGGACCAGAGCGCCTTGCTGAGCAGCCAGCACGACATCCACGGCCGCATCTCCCGTTCCATGGACAACCTCCGGAAGCTGGGTGCAGATAAGCTCACCCTCGACGCTGTGAGCACCCGCATCCGCATTCTCGACGACCTGTGGGCAAAATTCGAGTCAAACCATGACCTCATTCGGGCATGTTACGGGCAACTCTACAACGAGAGTGAGTACGCAAAAACAGATTTTGTCGACACCGTTGAGAACACTTACGTGCATCAGCATAGTCTGCTTACCGGTCTCGCGAACAAACTGAAACCCGCGACGCCCAGAGTGCCAGCTGGGCCGGTGCAGAACAACGAACACTCTCCTAAGACCTCGTTGCCCCGCATTACGCTGCGCGATTTCTCCGGCGCGTACGAAGACTGGCCGTCGTTTCGTGACCTCTTCCAGTCGGTCATCGGCAAAAACTCCGCCATCTCAAACGTCGAGCGCTTCCACTACCTTCGGTCGTGCGTGAAAGGCACAGCTGAAAAATTAATTCGATCGTTAAACGTAACCGGAGACAATTACGAACGCGCATGGGCAATCTTAGACAAGCACTACGAAAACAAAAGGGAGTTGATACGCTCCAACTTTGCAACGTTCACCGCCGTCGCAAAGATGAAGGGAGATACCGCCGATGAACTTAGCCGAATTTCCAACGCCGCGACGGCCGCTGTTAACGCGCAGGAGAGCATCGGCCGGCCTATCGAGTCCCACGGGATGGACCTCTTCAACCACCTCGTAGTCGAGCTCTTTGATCCGCGTACGCGTCTCGAGTGGGAGTCCTCCATCTGCGACTCCATCAATCCACCGGATCACACGGCACTCACAGACTTTATGACCAAGCGCATACTAACACTTAATGCCGCGAAACCGAAACCCGCGTCGAAAGCCACAGAGACACGATCCGCGAAAACTCACGCCGCGAAACGTGGCTTCGATCCACAGTGCGCGTTGTGCAAAGGAAAGCACACCCTAATGACATGCAACGATTTCAAGGCCAAGCCGGCCAACGAGCGTAAATCTTTCGTCGAGACTAATCGGCTGTGCTACAACTGCCTCGGTAATCACATGATCGCGAAGTGCCAATCGTCAAAAACGTGCCTGACGTGCAAATCTAGGCACCACACAATGCTCCACGAGGCTCAAGTCCCCGCGCCGAAACCCGTGGAGCCGACACCCGCAGAAGTCAGCGCACTATCCGCAGTGCGTCAAGACGAAGATAGCAAGGCCGTTCTCCTGGCAACCGCGCGGGTGATGGTCGCCGACCGCCTCGGAGATCCTCACGCCGTGAGAGCTCTAATCGATCAGGGATCTGAAGTATCGATTATCTCCGAATCTCTGGCTCAGCAGCTCCGCCTTAAACGATCGTACTCCGCCGTGTCAATCTTCGGGATCGGCGGCTCAAAATCGGGATCGACCCGCGGGAAGGTGACGGTGAGCATCACCTCCATCACGACCGGGTCCACCATCTCCGCCGTCGCGTTCGTTCTGCCGCGTCTCTCGCTGTATCAGGGCTCGACTACGAGGCGCGCTCCAGCGTGGCCACACATTCAGGGACTTCCTCTGGCCGACCCGCAGTTCCTGGATAACGATCCAGTCGAGATACTCCTTGGAGCGGAAGTCTGCTCCATCATCTTCGAGGACGGCATCCGCAAAGGAGGGCCTGAAGCGCCCATAGCGCAGAAGACGGTCCTCGGTTGGATCCTCTCGGGGGGCTGTGGTGCAACAGAAGGGCACCGCAGTTCACTCCAATGCACTGCCGACCACGAGCTAGTCGATCTAGTGCGCCGCTTCTGGGAGCAGGAAACCGACGTCTCCGCTCCCGCCGTTCTCACGCCCGAAGAGGAAGAATGCGAGGAGATCTTCGTGCGCACCCACGAACGTACGGCCACCGGACGGTACGTCGTGAGACTCCCGTTCCGGAAAATTCCAACGAGCCTGGCTGAGACTCGCAAGCCGGCGGAGCGCCTGCTGTCCACCATGGAGCGACGATGCGTCCAGGACTCGCGGTTCGGTGAGCTCTACCGAGCCTTCATGCAGGAGTATGAAGACCTGCAACACATGACGGAGGTGAGCACCACCGAAGACAACACCACCGGGAAGTGCTACTTACCACACCATGGAGTGTTCAAGGAGGCCAGCTCCACCACCAAGCTCAGAGTGGTGTTCAACGGGTCGCAACGCACGAAGTCCGGTGAATCGTTGAACGCGCACTTACACGTTGGAGCTAATCTCTTGCCCGCGCTCGCCGACGTGATCTCGCGTTGGCGCCGGTACCGCGTAGCACTCGTGTCGGACATCAAACAGATGTATCGCCAAATCCTCGTGCACCCTGAAGACCGCGGATTCCAGCGAATCTTGTGGAGACGAAAGGTGACCGAGACACTGCGCGAACTGCTCCTGAATACGGTGACGTACGGCCTCGCGTGTTCACCGTTTCTCGCGATCCGGTCACTTATTCAGTTGGCTAACGACGAAAAGGCGCGACATCCGCAGGGCGCCGTCGCACTGCTCGAGGACCGTTACGTCGACGACGTTCAGACGGGGACGGACACAATACCCGGCGCGATCGCGTTGCAAACGGAACTTCGCGAACTTTGCATGGCGGGCGGGTTTCCGCTTCGGAAGTGGTCGTCCAATTGCGAGGAAGCTTTAGAAGGCATTCCCCGGGAACACCGTCTGTTCCAAGAACCGCACTCTTGGCAGAACGAAAGTCAGACCACGTTAGGTCTCCTTTGGTACCCGAGCGAGGACAGCTTCGCGTTCGCGATACACCCGCGCACGATAACTCAGTACACGAAACGACACGTCCTCGCGGAAACCGCACGTCTCTTCGACCCACTGGGATGGCTCGCTCCGGTCATAATCCGCGCCAAGATATTAATTCAGTCTGCATGGCTGCAGCAGCTGGATTGGGATACTCCGCTCCCTTCCGCCGACGCTCACCGCTGGGAGCTCCTCTTCAAGGAACTCCCTTTGCTCGAAGGCCTCCGCGTGAATCGCTGGCTCGGCACTGGCACCGAGAATCAGCACTTGGAAATACACGGCTTCGCCGACGCATCCGAACGAGGATATGCCGCAGTCGTGTACCTCCGCGTCTCCTCAGACAACCTCCAGGCTGTACACATCCTGGCCGCCAAGAGCAAAGTGGCACCGGTGAAGCAAGTGACACTGGCGCGCCTCGAACTGTGTGCCGCCGCGTCACTTTCGAATCTCGCAAAGCACTATCGCACCACTTTAAGTCTGTCCACAGCACCTGTCTTCCTCTGGTCAGACTCTAAGACCACACTGCAGTGGATCCGAGGGCACTCTTCCCGCTGGAAGACCTTCGTCGCAAACCGCGTGGCTCACATCCAGACGCAGATTCCCGACGCTCAATGGCGACACGTCCCAGGGCGGGACAATCCAGCCGACTGCGCCTCAAGGGGGATCGCACCAAGTGAGCTACTGCACCATCCCTTGTGGTGGACAGGTCCAGCCTGGCTCCAGGAGGACCCCTCTCACTGGCCGAACGAGGACTCCGAACTACCCGCAGACCAGATGCCCGAACAACGAGTCGTGGTGCAAGCCGCCACTGAGAAGAGTGAAGTCGAGCCTGACATGCTACTCAGGTTCTCATCCCTGCACCGGCTACTGAGAGTCACGGCCTGGTGCTCGCGCTGGCGACACTCCGTCGCCCGCACGACGCTCACGCTTCAACCTGACGAGATAGATGAGGCACTGTTTCTGTGGCTCCGCGTGGTGCAAGGGTTGCACTACGCCGCCGAAGTCACCGCAGTCGCCTTCAACCGCACTGTACCACTGAGGAGCTCACTGGTTCACTTAAATCCATTCCTGGATGACCACGGCGTGTTACGAGTAGGAGGACGCCTGAAGCACGCTCCGCTACCGCAGGATGAGAAGCACCCAATGATCGTCCCACCATCTTCGTGGCTCACTCGATTGCTGATCGACTCCTGCCACCGTCGAACGCTGCACGGGGGAGTGCAGCTCACTCTCGGGCTCCTCCGCCTTCGATTCTGGATCCCTCGAGGTCGGGCCGTGGTCAAACAGATGCTGCATCGGTGCGTCACGTGCACGCGATGGCGAGCGGCCACACCGCAGCCGCCCATGGGAAATCTACCACGAGGACGAGTCACACCAGCGCGCCCGTTCCTCCGGACCGGCTTGGACTACGCCGGCCCCATCCTCATCCGCACGAGCCGGGGACGAGGGCACAAGGCCCACAAGGCCTTCATCGCCGTGTTCGTATGCCTCAGCTCCAAGGCCGTGCATCTCGACGTGGTCTCCGACTATACGACGGATGCATTTCTGGCTGCATTCCGTCGCTTCACAGCACGTCGAGGCCTCTGCGAGGAGATCTACTCGGACTGTGGCACCAATTTCGTCGGCGCTGACCGAGTTCTCCAGGATATGTTCCGCGCGTCATCCGCCGACGGCCGTCACATCGCCCATTCTGTCACCTCCGAAGGTGTGAAATGGCACTTTAATCCGCCGGCCGCACCACACTTCGGCGGACTTTGGGAGGCAGCGGTAAAATCCACGAAACATCACCTGCGACGAGTGATCGGAGAGAGCACACTCACTTTCGAGGAAATGTCCACGTTCCTCGCACAAGTCGAAGCCTGCCTGAATTCACGACCGCTGCAGGCTTTATCTGACGACCCGGACGATATTTCCGCACTCACACCGGGGCATTTCCTGATCGGCGCCCCGCTGCTGGCCGTGCCCGAGCCTTCACTCGAGGAGACTGCCGACGGCACGCTATCCCGGTGGCAGCACATTCAGAAAATGCGCGATCACTTCTGGTCTCGATGGTCACGGGAATATATCCACGGGATGACAGCCCGGCCGAAGTGGCACAAAACCGAGGACGTCCCGGACGTGGGAGCCTTGTGCCTCGTGCGCTCCGAGAACACTCCGCCGAGTCGATGGCCTCTCGCCCGGATCGTGAGACTGCACCCAGGGGACGACGGCGTGGTCCGCGTTGCAACGATTCGGACAGCCACCTCAGAGCTCGTGCGCCCGCTGTGCAAGCTCGTGCTACTTCCCCGGATCAAGGACCAGCCGCCGCCGACGGATGCGTGAGCCACTCGACATTTACAATTGCTTAATTGTCGGTCTCGGCCCTCAGCCTATGTTTAATTGTTGTTATCGGCCCTCAGCCTATGCTCAATTGTCTTTGTCGGCCCTCTGCCACTGTTTAATTATCTTCGTTGGCCTTCTGCCACAATTCACAGTTCACGTCGTAAAATTACTTTCGCGCATCACTTTCACATACCACGAACTCGCGTTACGCATATATCGCGAATATTTATGTGTCTTGCTCGGGATCGTCGCACGTTGTGACACTGCGCAGGCGCGCCACGCCGCTGGCGCTCGCCTGCACCACGCGCCGAAATCGCGTTCAT
>NW_020213332.1:0-2238 GCF_003070985.1 Temnothorax curvispinosus | reverse complement strand
CTATTGACAGGACCATCTTGGGCATAAGCGACACACCCATAAGTGCCGTCCAACAAGTCGATGCAACAATACAATCGCGTACAAGCGCATATCAAGTAAGGCTTCCCTTTTTAATCATCGACAAAATAACTGACCGCCTGCCAACAGCTAAAATAAATGAAAGCAGCTTAAGTTTTCCACGAAACTTAAAATTAGCGGATCCGAATTATCATATTCCCGGAAACATAGACTTGTTGTTGGGAGCATCCGTTTTTTGGGAGCTTTTAGGAAGCAAGCAAATCAGATCATCAAGGAAGGCTCCTATAGTTCAAGAAACCTCCTTGGGTTGGATAATTTCGGGCAACGTGCACCAAAGTGGCACGCATCAACAACAACACAAGGCATATTGTGGCATCTCTACCAACGCAGAAATTCAACGGCAACTGGAAAAATTTTGGCATATGGAAGAAATAAAACAACCTAAGCATTATTCTCAAGAAGAAATCCAGGAACACTTTCTCGCAACACACTCTAGGAACGCGGAAGGCCGTTTCGTAATACAATTACTGCTGAAGGATGGCATTTAAGAATTAGGAGAATCCTATGAAATCGCCGTGAAGCGACTAAAGGCACTGGAACGCAAGTTAGAAAAGCAGCCCGCTTTAAAACAGCAATACCACGAGTTTATGCACGAATACCTCGAGCTAAACCACATGTCGGAAGTTCCAGTAGACAAAATAGATGACAAACCGGTCTACTACATTCCGCATCATGCAGTACTAAAAGAGGACGGCATAACTACAAAATTAAGAGTAGTTTTCGACGCTTCATGCAAAACAACTTCTGGCCAATCACTTAATGACTTTCTCCAGACAGGTCCAAACTTGCAAGATGACTTATCCGACATAATTATACGACTGCGTCAGCACGAGTATGCATTGGCAGCAGACATTAAAATGTATCGCCAAGTCGAGGTGGCGGATGAACATCGTAAATATCAACGCATTGTGGAGATGGTCACCTAACGGACCAATTCTTATAATACAGCTGAATACGGCTACTACTATAATACAGTCACGTACGGCATGACAAACTCATCATTCGAAGCCATTAGAAGTATGCAAGAGACAGCGCATCAAGCCAAAAAGCACTACCCTCGGGCGTGTGAAGTAATAATCAAAGATTTTTACGTAGACGACCTATTAACGGGAGCCAATTCAATTGAAGAGCTGAAAAAATTGAAACATGATATCGTTAACGTACTGTCCAGCGCAAAATTTGAACTCAGCAAGTGGAAATCCAACACTGCAAAGATAAGCGAATCAGACAACAATGAAGTTGCAGTTAGGATCGGAGAAACAACAAAAATCCTAGGCCTATGGTGGAACACAAATACGGACACATTTCACTATCGCGTCAAGGGAGGAAATGATAAGGAAAGGATTACGAAACGCAATATATTGTCAAGAATAGCCGCTATTTACGACCTCCTCGGATGGATGGGCCTTTTAGTAGTTCGCGCTAAAATAATATTGCAGCTTCTTTGGCAGATGAACAAGGATTGGGATGAAAACATTACGGGAGAGACATGCGCAATGTAGATCTCATGGAAGGCGCAAATCACGCTAATTGAAAATATTTCCATTCCACGAAAAGTTCTATGTCATAATCCTATAAGGATAGAACTCCATGGCTTTTGTGACGCCTCCGAGGCTGCATACGGCGCTTGCATATATTTGCGCAGTGTCAACTCCGAAGGAAGATATACAGTCAAGCTTTTATGTGCTAAATCACGAATAGCCCCCCTAAAGAAAATAACCTTGCCAAGGCTAGAATTATGTGCGGCCGTATTATTGGTTCACCTAGGCGAAAAGGCGTCTCAAGCACTAACTATTCAGCTGCAGGATACATGTTATTGGAGTGATTCTGAAATAGTCTTGTCATGGATATCTAGTGAAGCAAACAAATGGCACACATTTGTGGCCAATAGAGTAGCCGAAATAAATCGCATCACGAACGGTGCTCCATGGTATCATGTCAAATCCAAGGACAATCCAGCCGATCCATTATCGCGAGGAGTTAGCGCTGAAAAAATGGAATCAATGAAACTTTGGTGGGAAGGACCTGATTTCCTACATCATAACTCACCACTATATGCCTTCAAGCCTACAAATACTATCAGCGACATGCCTGAAGCACGGGTGATAACTCTGATGGCTACAACTGTGGAACCCGACGCAAATATTATCCAAAGGTTTT
>NW_020213331.1:0-1626 GCF_003070985.1 Temnothorax curvispinosus | reverse complement strand
TTCAAAATTATAAAATAATTTTAGTGAAGTCGAAAATCCACCGCCGCAAGTCTTTGGGAATAACTATCCGCAATCGGCTAATTCGGAACAGGCGCGCCCGCATAGTGGAACGACAGCTCCTAGCTTCATTTCTAAGACGCGAACGGTCTCCGCATATCGAACTCGCTATCCCCGATTCTCCCTCTTCCCGATCTCCCTCATCTGCCTGTTGTTCCCTTGCGTATCGGGTGTTCCCCGATACCCCAGAATCTTCCCCCCTTTTTGAACCTTCCTACTCTCCAGTTCCTTCCGAGAAACTTGCGGAGTTCCGGGAGAGATCACCCTGCAACTTCTCCCCTGTTCCTTTCGACGGAATTCCTTCCCCCTCTAGTTCCACCACCCTCTATCGTGACCGATCACCCTCTCCCTCCTTTTCCGACTCGAGTATCGAAGTACTCGAGGAATTCTCCCCACGTTCCCTATCCTCTACTATAGAAATAGTGTATGAATGTATAAATTTATAACTATCCATTAATCAATCATTGTATCGTAATCATAGCCCCTTACGTAATTATGAATTTGTAACTGACTATTTCTCTAGAATAAATTTAAATATTTTATTCCGATAACTATGTTACCAAATTAATGTTTGAACCCTCGTTTTTATATATTCACACATACATAGTCAACACTTATTCTTTACAATCTACTCACCAAATGTATCGTTGACGAGCAGAATATCGATCTTTATAAAAATCCTCCCCGATCTTCCGAATTTGTACCAGGACAAATGTCAATCCACACACACACACACACACCACACTTCCACGTATTATTATATACAATAATGATTCTTCAATTTGTAAAAATATTTGTTCTATTCCTTTTACAATAAATGTTCTAATTATTTGATTAAAATAAACTCAATGTTTATTCATTTATAAATAAAACCTCTCACTACCTCTCTAAATCGCACAAGGTCCGATCTCCGGTAATAGGGATATTATCCTTGACCGAAAACAGGACCGCGAGTGCACGAAAACTCTCAGTAGGCGTAATAGCGTTTCTTCTGGACGTTGACCCACGACTAGAGTTTTCCCGAAAAGTGCATTCGACTCGAGGCACGCGCCCTTCCAGCGTGAACCCAAGATACCATAGAGATCTCGTTACGTCTTCCTTTACCCCCTCCCTCGGATAGCCTTTCCTTCGCTATCCGTCAAACTAATGTACCTAAATTCCGGGGTTCTGACGTAACAATAGCACCAAATTGAGGCTCAGTTAGAACTTTACCTCTATTGCAATTTATTGCCCTTCTGAACAATTTCTCTGTCGCTAAAGCTAGTGTATATACGCCTAACGATGGAGGTATCAAATTATCCCTGCTTTTAGTTACAATTAATCTCAAAGCATTTTTATGCAATAAATACTTTGTAGCATTATCTGAATAATTAGTTTCAATATTGTTATTAAGATTTTTTTTAAACAAGATGCTTCAAAGTGACTTGAACATAAACAACTAGTTTCAGTAGGCCTCCAGTTTAGCATATTCATATCAGAGAGAAGCCTGAGAGAGGCCACGGGCGCGATTTCGCTGTAACTTTATTTTGAAGCGCCTCTATGTCCACAAAATGTGGACATTGAACTACG
>NW_020213330.1:0-2628 GCF_003070985.1 Temnothorax curvispinosus | reverse complement strand
CTGCATATTCATCTGGAATATCAGGATTAACTATGACATCTCTTTTTCTGTGAATAGCGTTCTTCTTCATTATTATTGGGCATGCTCTTTCTTCGGATTCTCTTCTAACTAACTGTGCCACAGGTTTTTTCTTTCCTCGAATTTTTCGTTTAATTTTACCAAGCTTGTTTTCAAAGGGGAATGCGGAAATCTCGGACAGAGACAATTTCGTGAACTCCACGTCATCTGCTACGTGAATTAAGTTATGGTTGTTTATAACTTGTGAATATGGACCGTAAAATGACGGAAGAAGCTCAACGAATTTTCTTAACAATTCTTTGGCATAATTGGTATGTTTTAAGCATAAATCTGGGTTACAAAGAATTCTACATGCAACTACAAGGAGAAGAAAGTGTCGAAACATATTTTTAGATAGAACATTACGTAACGCCAGGGCCCCACAGTAATGTAAAAAAAAAAAAAAAAACGATACTGCGTTGCTTTCCAATGATTCAATTCGTCTAAATCCAGTGTTTTTCTTTGAAACTCTTTAGGTACATATCTCAACAATATTTTTAAATTGGAATTTAATAGTTTTACATCGCGAGTATGAAGTTTGCATTTGCGATTGATTTTCTTATTTATTCCAAGCAATTGTTCCAAAATCCACTTCATATTTCCCAAATAAAATAAATGCATAGAATCCAAAAATACTGATCTGACAGGGTCGAAATGTGTTATATCCAGCAATGGGGATCTGCTTTCTAAATGATGCTCCTTTTGTCGCTCTCTTCTGAAGGAATCGTCAGTCCGCTGTTTAGAATTCATGCTAGGATAAACTCTTCTCTTATGTTTGGTTATGCCTCTTGTTTCACATCGCTCACAAGCATAAAAGCCACCATGGCCTTTACACTTTTTAATAAACGATCTTGCGGGTGTATCGCAAAAAAATCCAATAATTTCTACCTTGAATTCTCTTTGGCCAATAGTTGCAACATTTTGAACTAAATAGCTTGCTTCAGTGACAAAATTCTGTAAAAATTCATCTACACTTTGTGGCTTCAAATTTCCGCTACATGCAGCAACAATAAATGGTTGACACTCGTATTGATTGTGTAGAACAAGCCCCGAGTTAATCCAAAATTGTTCGCTTGAACCGTGATATAATGGGAGGCCATCAATATTAAATAATAAGCTAATAGTGCTCTCCGTGTATTCATCAGTGATTATCGCTTTTAATCCTTCTTGTATGCCAAAATATACATAAAAACCATTTGTGTTCTTAAAACATTTCATACTTTTCACATTTGGATTAGATTTTGTTTGCAATAAGGTAGCTGCTGATTTGGGCAAATTCGGTAGATTTTCATCTCGTAAATGCACTAGCAGCACTTCTATTGCCTCAACTGTTAGACTGTTTCTAAATCTTACACACCAGTTTTGTAATTTTTCTGGAAAAGAAACTACTGTCACAGTTGAGTCATCATTACCATTTTCTTGAGAGCTTTCTTCTGAAGTCCATGACTGCTGAGAAGATAAAGAAGATGGAGAAGATTGGGAATTTGACGAGCTAAAATCTGGCGCTCTATTAGTCAGGTCAAAAGATGAGTCTTCGTCATCGCTAACATAAGAATTTGAATCGTCGAATCGACATTGCTTAGCATCTGATGCATTACTTGATAATATAATTTCTTTAGCTGATCGTTTCAAGTCACGGCATTTTTTTACTCGATAATATGCAGTACTCATTTTAAAAATTTTTCTGAAAAAATTGCAGTAGAATACAGAAATACAAATTTATTAAAAAACGACACTACGTAACATAAATTTGCTCTTATAATTTTAATAATTTTAATAAATATTCATTGTTAGTGCACAAATGTACAAATTCAATTATTATGCAATGAATACCGAATCTGATCAATACGCACACGCAAGCACTGCACACGCACACGCAAGTTCACACACACACTCACACACACACACTCTCTCTCTCTCTCTCTCTCTCTCTCTCTCTCTCTCTCTCGCTCGCTCGCTCGCTCTCTCAATCACACCTTTGATATCTATTAATAATTCTTAGAATAAATTATAAGAACTCACTCAATATGTGTGTCGCAATGATCAGAAACAAAATATGTACGAAGAATCCACTTCCTCGTGTCTTCCTTCCCGTTCAATTTCCAGTACGCAAGGTAGGTATTTTTGATCGGCTCCGAGACTTCTTTCTTCTGTAAAAGAAACTATAATTATGTAGAAAAAACTTTGCGATCCTTCGCGGTCCGCACAAGAGACGAATACTTCAACGTGTACCGCCTTCTTCTTAATAATTTTAATAAATATTCATTGTTCAAATACCGAATCTGATCAATACGCACACGCGCGCACATGCACACGCACACGCAAGTACACACGCACGCACGCACGCACGCATGCACACACCTTAAGCCTGGTCTACCTGGTCGCAGTTCGGAAAACGCAAGACACACGCACCGTCTACATGTCAATCTAACCTCTCTGTGTATAGAGGTTAGATTGATATGTAGACTGTGCGTGTGTCTTGGCCAACAGTCGGCAGATATACACCGTTTGTGTGTGGATGCACACACATAACACACACACACGCACACACACGCACGTACGCACACGCAC
>NW_020213329.1:0-1062 GCF_003070985.1 Temnothorax curvispinosus | reverse complement strand
TACTGTCTCTTATTACACTTATTCCACATGGTGTGGAAAGTCCATGTATCTGGGTGACATCTACGTGAAGCCGGATTTTCGAGGAAAACATGTCGGCAGCATGCTTCTCAAAGCAGTCGCGAAGGTATAACATTTGAATTAGGATTACGCCGATTACGGATTACGATATATGATATGCGCCTGATTCTGAAATAATTTGCAGGAAGCAGTTGAGAACGGCTGTCACAAATTAGACTTTGTGGTTCTCAACTGGAACCCAGCGCAAGAGTTTTACAAGAGATTTGGAGCCAGTGATGTGACAGTCAACGACCAGTGGCACTCTTATTATATCTCTGAAGGAGATTTAAAAAAAATAGCATCTGATTGCGAATAGCGTAAAAGTATTTTGATTAATTTTGGGAGCGGCAATTATTTTATTATATACATATATGTATCTAATGTACATGAAATAAACTTTAAAATTAATAAAAGTTTAATAAAAAATTCCATATAAATTGTTTTCTTAATTTGAAGTAATACACATACTGTATCAAATAATATATGAATATTTTGTTTTTAATTTTTTTAAGTCAAATCCGTTTACGCGTCCTTTCTTTTTTCAATTTAAAACACGTGTGTTGTCCCTCATTTCGCAACGCATAAGATGCTTAGGGCCTTGGCCTTGGCACATAGAAAAACTTAAGCAGTAAAACGTAAGCAGTAAGAAATCAATGGTATAGATTCGCTACCGTTTAAGGCCGTGCCTTAAGTTCTTGACTGTGATTGGCTGATTTGCTTACTGCTTGAGTTTAAGTTTTTCTATGTGCCACGGCCGTAACGTCAATCTAACCTCTTTGTCTATAGAGGTTAGATTGACATGTAGACTGTGCGTCAGCGTGTTATCACATAATTAAATGTAACTTAGATAGTATCAGATTAGGTCACTCAAGGAATTGCAGGTTGCAAGCATTAGGTTTGCTTCCTTCCAGTTGTATATACGTGACATTCTCACTACTTTTGAAAGATTCACATTTATTGTGATACTTGAAGTCAGGATCTATATTAATTTATTTACAATGTCTG
>NW_020213328.1:0-4385 GCF_003070985.1 Temnothorax curvispinosus | reverse complement strand
GTTCCGCTACGCCACGTTACCAATACGACAGGCTTGTGCGGTGGCTCGTAGATTGAAAATCCAGGAGCCATGGGCAGAATACAGAAACCATAGCGCATGCGCTATGATATCTGCCATTTTGCCATAGGCAGATAAAGTAATACCACAGCGCATGCGCTGTGGCTTCTGCATTCTGCCTATGGCTCCTGTAATTTTATGTGCTTCCACCTATTACCGAGTCCGAACTGTACGAGAAAATAGCAGACGAGGAGGTCCAGAGGTTGATGGCAGCGGGTGTTAGACAGCTCGTGGAAAGCACATCGCCTGGAAGTCAGATATTTGCAGCAGAGGAGGTGGTGCAGCAGGAGCTGCACTCAGAAGACGTCTGTTATCAGGGTCAAGGTGCAAAGGAGGTACACCCGCAGGTGTAAAAAGATATATATTCCTTTATTTAAAGGTGCCTTTTCATGCTGACGCTCGACGCTCATTTTCAGCGGCAAGAAGGTCGCATGACCACAATTGACGCCGGCGTCAATTGAAATTCATGAAAAGGAAAACAACGTCAAAATTTCGGCGTCTTCGCGCTGCTTTGGCTTTGACGCTTGAAGTTGGAAAAATCCAACTTCTCTTTCTTGACGCTGGCATCATAGTGATGTCACGTGACGTCGCTCAACGCTGTTTTTCAGCGTCCCATGAATTGGCACCTTAATGTATATGCGTGTTTGAGATCGCTACAATTAGCATCGCGACGAAGTCGCGTTCGGCTGCATGTCAGCACATGCACGCTTGCATCAGTAAAGTAATATTCGCGTAAAATGTCGCATAAGAATTGTCACGGGAATATTTGGTATAGCATGGATCTTTCGGGATTAGCTTTCTAGAAACTGTAACATTGTTATCAATAATAAAGTCAAACAACAACGCTAGAACAAAGGAACGATCCATGCTATACACAAAGCACTCGAAAACAGGTGACGACCCCGTCGGGTCGCCACGTGAAATCGGTGACGTCAGCTCCATGACGCGGGACTCCGACGGCCAATCACCCTCCCGAAATTCTGAGAAATCTGCAGGGAGGGAGTTTCGCCTCGGAGGTGTTAAAAGGACCGCCGCTGCGCCGCGGAACCGATTTCGCTTGCAGATCATAGTTAAACCGCTTTTCGTACACGACCGCTGTTACACCGCCTTTACCGCAAATTCGTGCTCGCTTGCTTGCGTCGCGTTGTCGTATAGCTTCAGTACGCGCTCTCGGTTCATTGCTTGTGCTAAAAATACAAGGAACTCTGTACACCGTTGTAAATACTTGTATATATTTCATTTTGCAATTATAGACATTATATTTTGTGTTACTCGCTGCGTCCTCTTTACTTGTGGTCGTCTTCTACCTCGCGCTTCCTCGCGCTACCGCGCGCTCTCGAACATTTTTGGTCCTTCGAGCCGGATCCTACCGGCAACCGCGAACTCGGGAGTGCCTCCTCAACGAAACGATCATGAGTCTGGACCAGAGCTCCATGCTGAGCGGCCAACACGAGCTCTTCGGACGCATCTCCAGAGCCGTCAAAAACCTGAGGAAGATGGGTCAGGCGAACGTCACCTTCTCGACCGTTGAGCACCGCATCCGCATCCTTGATGACCTGTGGGCAAAGTTCGAGAGTCAGCACGACTTAATTCGAGCCTGCTACAAGGACCTCTACGCTGAGAGTGAGTACGCCAAGTCCGATTTGCTTACCAACGCCGAGATTGCTTACGTGCATCAGCGTGGCGTCTTGTCCGATCAGGCGAAACGGCTCCAGCCTGCGCCAGCTTCCACGCCTCCCGCGGCATCAGAGCAAGGGGGCGACCGCGCGTCACGAACTTCGCTGCCCCGTATCCAATTACGGGAATTTTCGGGTTCCTACGAGGACTGGCCATCCTTCCGTGATCACTTTAAATCAGTGATCGGTGAGCAGTCGTTCATCTCGAAAGTCGAACGGCTGCACTATCTGCGTTCATGCCTCAAGGGGCCGGCTGAAAACGTAATAAAATCATTAACTATTACGGGCGAAAATTACGATCGTGCGTGGGAGCTGCTCTGCCAGCACTACGAAAATAAGAGAGAGCTGATACGCTCCAACTTCGCCACGTTTACCGCCGTGGCGAAGATGAAAGCCGCTACTGCCGACGAACTCAGCCGCGTCCAGAACGCCGTCACGTCCGCCGTCACGTCCGCTGTCAATGCGCAAGAGAGCATTGGAAGGCCCATCGACTCGCATGGCATGGACCTTTTCAATCACCTCGTCGTCGAACTGTTCGACCCGCGAACGCGTCTGGAATGGGAGTCCTCCTCGGGAGACTCCTTCGAACCGCCGACTCACGCTACTCTGATGACCTTCATCAACAAACGGATCCTCACGCTGAACGCAGCGAATCCGAAGACCACTAAACCCGCGAGTGAACCAACCCGGTCCGCGAAAACTTACGTCGCGAGGCGTTCCGAGCCGTCGCAGTGTCCGCTCTGCAACGGGGAGCACACGCTCATGGGATGCCCCGACTTCAAGGCCAAGCCGGCCAGTGACAGAAAGACAGTGGCCGAGACAAACAAGTTATGCTTTAACTGTCTCGGCAACCACCTGGTGGCACGGTGTCAGTCCACCAGGAATTGTATGACGTGTAACTCGCGTCACCACACGATGCTTCACGACGCGTACATTTCCGAGCCGACACCCGCCGCTGAGGTCAGCGCGCTTTCCACCGTCGGAAGGGCCGACGACCGCAAAGCGATCCTCCTCGCGACCGCGCGCGTGATCGTTGCCGATCGTCACGGGAAGCCACACGAAGTTCGAGCCCTCATCGACCAAGGCTCCGAAGTGTTGATCGTGTCGGAGTCCCTGGTGCAACGGCTGCACCTACCGCGATCGCGCACCCGAGTGTCAATATTCGGCATTGGTGGCTCACAATCGGGATCCACTCGGGGCAAGGTGTCAATGAGCCTCACGTCGAGGACCACCGGAGCCACACTCACCGCCGTCGCTTTCGTGCTTCCGCGCCCCTCGCTTTACCAGGGCTCCGCGATCACGTGCAGCCCCACATGGTCTCACCTCCAGGGGCTTCCGCTAGCCGACCCGCTCTTCGCCGCCAACGACCCAGTCGAGCTGCTCCTGGGCGCTGAGGTGTGCTCGACCATCCTGGAAGATGGCCTCCGCCGAGGCAAACCGCAAACGCCGATCGCGCAGAAGACCATCCTGGGATGGATTCTGTCAGGGGGCTGTGGTGCGACCTCTCTGCTTGGTCACCGCCGCTCACTCCAAGTTCACTCCGCTTTCGTCCGGCTCGCTTCCGAGGAAGGGGAGTGCGAGCGTCTCTCCGTGTGCGCCCACATCCGCTGCCCGGTACGTCGTCCGACGGCCGGTCTCATCGCCGCCGAAGAACCACGCCGAAACCCGCAAGCCAGTCGTCGACGCGATCGCCGTGCAAACCGAACTCTGCACGGCGGGCGGGTTTCCAGCGCGCAGGGGGGCCGCAGGTCCTGAGAACCTTCTTCGTCCGCGCACGATCACCAAGCTCACTCCCGAGGAAGAGGAGTGCGAGCGACTCTCTGTGCGCACCCTCAAGCGCACATCCGCAGGCCAGTACATCGTCCGACGGCCGGTCTCTTCGCACCCGAGGAACCTCGCCGCACCCCGCAAGCCCGTCGACGACGCGACCGCCGTGCACACCGAAGTGCGCGAACCCTGCACGGCGGGCGGGCTCCCGTTGCATAAATGGGCCACGAACTCTGAGGACAGTCTCGTCGGGATCCCTCAGAAATACCGGCTGCAATACGCACTTAAACTGTCCACTATCACTTGGCTCACCACGTTAACGCGACACGCTCGCGACTCTTTAAGTTTGTTCGCAGCTCCACTACTTCGCCGGTCCGAAGCCCGCGTGACACTTCACTGGGCCACGGACCACGCATCCAGGTGGAAGCCGTTCATGACCAACCAGGTGTCACTCATCCAGCGTACTCGTCACGAGGCCCAGTGGCGGCACATTCCCGGACGAGACAACCCGGCCAACTGCTCTTCTCGGGGGATCGCTCCCAGCGAGCTGATCGGCAATCCCTTGTGATGGACGGGCCCAAGGTGGCTACCGGAGAGCCGAACCTGGTGGCCGGATGAGAGCGACGAGATTCACCTCTGTGAAGTTAGCCGGGCAACTTCAACGGATCGAACTTTCATTAATTGCATTTGTTTGGTGGTCGTTTGGTGGTCTTTGGTAGTCTAGTCCGATCGTTTGGTGGTTAGTCGTTTTCCTGTAAAATAAAGAAATAATTTCCGGTGTGAAGTTAGCCGGACAATTTTTATTTTTCAACCAATTTAACTCAAATAAGGCTTATTTGACGCGGAATCGTTTGGTGGTCACGAATATCTTTATTAAAACGTTTG
>NW_020213327.1:1279-3949 GCF_003070985.1 Temnothorax curvispinosus | reverse complement strand
ACAGAAAAAAGCTGATTTACTCCGGTATAAGAAGGCACAAGTCTGTCTGGCGCATAAGGATGAAATTCGACATCAGGTTATGAAGAGGGTAAATCCTGCGATTCGAGAGTTATCCGAGAATAGATTGACTATAGAAAGTTATGATAGTGAGGTCGAAGCGTTTGATACAATAGATAGAGTAAAGCTAGTGGAAAAATTATATCAGTTTTGTACCGGGGTATAGTGGTGTAAAGGTGTGACAGCAGTAGAGTATCATTCGCCGAGTGCGTCTAATGGCGATTTTGTGAGATTTCTGGAACATACGGTCGAAGATTTAATAATAAAGTATGTCTGTATCGATAGGGGACTTTAATATAGGTATAGTCAAGCGATGATAGAATTAATTTTTTCGAATAAGGAAATATATATTATACCTCATGTAGAGGAATTATTGTAAGATTATGTGTTGTAAAAAATAGCCGAGAAGGCTAATAAAGATCAATTCATTCATTCTCTCTCTCTCTCTCTCTCTCTCTCTCTCTCTCTCTCTCTCTCTCTCTCTGTCTCTCTCTCTGTGAGTATAGTGTGCACGTCTGTTGTATTGCTCCTGCTTTGATTCGACATATCTCTGCCGTGAGTTGCCTTCGGGCTTTTCTGTTGCAGGTGTGAGCATGTTTTTTACTGCTTGTCACGAACTATTCGTTATTCCTTCTGTGCTATTGCTTAATTCTTGGCATTTGCTTGACGAATGTTTCTCATTATTCCAACCTAATTTCTGAGAGTCATTCTGGAGGGACTTCGACTCCTGTGCGCATGTGCTATCGGCTCTGCTCTTTTCTACACCCTATCTCTGATGTGGGCTTGCGGCTAGTGTAGTACTTTTCGCGACCCACGATTTCTCGGTTGTTCTGTTGGCTGACCTGCGCGGGAAGCGGCTGGTGGCACTGGTGGGATCTGTTGGCTGTCCTGCGTGCGATTGATCTATGAATCGATATTTACAGTCGACAACCGATGTACCAGGATTATTGCTGGCTGGTGGAATAGTGCGCGGAGTGTCGGCGTGTGCCTTATTCGGATGCTCTCCGAAGTGACTCAAGCGGCTTCGTTTGCTTCTTTGAACGCTATCTATATGTATATTTTGTGCGTTTTTTGTGTTGTGGTTAGTTAAGCTCAACACACATGCTGCCTGCGTGTTTTAAATGTCGAAAAACTATTGTTAACAGGTCGATTGAGTGCAGCGAATGCAAAAGGGTGTTTCATCCTGGGTGTATTAGGTCATATTCATTGTCAAAAAACGCTGGTTCCTGCTGTACATCATTATTATCGTCTTCGGACATACCCCCTCTTACACCCACAACTGAAAAAAGCGCGCCTTCATTTGGGCTTAAAGATATGGCCTCTTCTGCTGATTCGCGTACTCAATCGACCCCATTGCCTGCGACGAACGATCTATTGTTGCGACTGATTGAGCAAATGAAACAGTCTGACGCAAGGATCTCTGCTTTCATCGAAAACCAGCAGAAAATTAATGATGAGATTACCAAGTCTGATCAAAAAATTTCTGCTTTCATTGAAAATCAACAAAGAACGAATGAAGCAATCAATACTAAACTTGATCTGATAAATAGCTTATCTGAAACAGTAGCCGGCAATTCTCAACGTATTTCCTCCTTGGAGCTTGAGAATGCAGCTCTTAAAAGAGAACTTCAAGAATTGAAATCGTCTTGCTCTGATTTTTATTCTGGTGTTGCTAACGAGGTTATTGTGTCTGGGCTGCCGGAACCGCTTTCTGTTGCTCCTTCTGTGGCTGCTCGTAATGTGCTTGCTGCGCTCGGTGTTTCGGATATTTCGCCTCATATTTTAAATGTAAGAGTCGTCCGCAAGCCTCTCCCTGATTCTGTTTCTTCTCATTCAAATGCTACTGCCGCCAGTAATTCTCTTTTTATTACTGTGACTTCTAACTCTGTCCGCGACCTAATTATTTCGAAGAAGCGAGCTAAGGGTGTTCTTAGGCAGGGCGAGGTTTGTGGAAATGACTCCAGAAGTATTGTTTATATCAATGAGCTACTCTCTAAGGATAGTTATGAACTGTTGCAGCAGACGAAGCGTATGGCTAGGAAGCGGTTATATAGGTATGTGTGGGTAAGGCATGGGCGGATCTGCGTGAGAAAATCTGATGGCTCGTCTGTTATCTACATCAGCTCGAGTGCTGATCTGACTCGCCTCGATTGACCAGATCAGATACATCCACCGAGGCGCTCTAATCATAACGAATCTGAATTTTGAGTCGCTCATTTCAAGGCTAACTCTCTGCGTGGTCACACCGAACTTGTCAGGCTTCACTTCCGAAACTTGCGCCTCAGTACTTAGTTCTATATTCACTGTTTTGTTCTCTTCAGAAATACTGCTCCTTATCTTATTCTTTTTCACTGTATTTATCGTTAGCCAAGTTGCGTTAGTTCTTAGTTTTTACAGTGTATATTATTGAGATTGCTGGTTGCTTGCCTTAAGAGAGAGAGCATGCACATCATATTAACTTCTGTCCGTTATACTTCGCTTTTGTTTATATCACACTGAATCTTTGCATCTTGTATTGTATTGTATGTAATCATCATATTATTGTAACTGCTATATTACTTTTTGCCCTTTAACCTTTGCTTGGGCATAATAAATTTTATCAATCAATCAATC
>NW_020213327.1:0-1179 GCF_003070985.1 Temnothorax curvispinosus | reverse complement strand
AAAAATATTACTTTTTTATCGACTCCCTTATACAAATTTTTCACCGTTTTTGGACTGTTTTTGGACCGCGAGAACGGTCAGTTTGAGTAGTAAAAACGTGCATTTGGTTCAATGTACTCGACCCGTTTTTGGGGCGCAAAGGGTCCCTTTTGCTTGAAAACGAGTGGTTAAAGCGGATTGCGTGTACGAGTATATCCGAGTAGTAATAACGTATTCTTATGAGTATTTTTGAGTGGTAAATACATGCTGTGTGCGACATCGGTCCAATGCTACGTGCCAGTATCGAGCCGACACTGATTTCCGATATTCACCCGACATAAAAAAAAAATTATTTATTTTGAAATTTTATTACTATTTTTTAACTAAATTTGTTTCTTAAGGACGTTCTCTCGTCCTTATACTAGAGAAAATCGATTTTCTTAAGATTTTCTTAAAACTGTGAATATACGTTAATTTAGGTGTGCTTTATGCGTGGTATAAATTTCAGTACCTCTTCCGGTATAAAAAATCAAGATACTGAGCCTCAAAGTTTCAACTTTTACTAATGAAAAGGTTTTCCAGGCCAAACGGTAAGAGATACGAGGTTGGTCAAGAGGACCAAAGTTGCTCCTCTCGTCGAGTTTATAAGGAAAAAATGCCAAAACTAAAAAAAATTAAATTAAAAAAATTTTTTTTGAAACTTTGAGGCTCAGTATCTTTATTTTTTATACCGGAAGAGGTACTAAAATTTATACCACGCATAAAGCACACCTAAATTAACGTATATTTACAGTTTCAAGAAAATCTTAAGAAAATCGATTTTCTCTAGCATAAGGACAAGAGAACGTCCTTAAGATGCAGTCTATGATTATAAATATTTTCTTGTATTTAAAATACACATATAAAAACACACTTACCTTAGTGGGATTCGAAATCGGGACCTCGGGACCTCTGGATCGTGAGCCAACTGCCTTACGTGGTAGACTACTTCTTAATTTGATATAAGTGTTATATATAATCTACACATGTCATAACCAGCGCAAATATATAATTTTTCAAAAATTATCTTAAGAAACAAATTTAGTTTAAAAAGAGTAATAAAATTTTAAATTGGACATATGATATAATATTTCTTAATGTCGGGTGAATGTCAGAAACCAGTGCCGGGTTATTACGAAATTTTGTGTTCGTAAATATATT
>NW_020213326.1:0-2898 GCF_003070985.1 Temnothorax curvispinosus | reverse complement strand
GAAGGTGCAATTCTACCAATCTATAAGTGTTGCAAAAATGAGTAAAAAATTGAACATGTTGCAAAGAGTTGCATAAATGTATTATATCTACAAGATTGAAATTTTACATACTCACAGATGACATAAAAACATACCGGAAAATAATATTCTACCGCGTCGGAAGCGTTGCCATGTCAAGTCTACCACCCACGCAGTGTAAAAAAAAAAAATTTTTTTTTACTTATATCTACAAGGCTGAATTTTTTATGACCGCTCCGGGTCATTGCAATTCGCGGAGAAGTTTTGCATTTTCCGCCGCGGAAGATTAATCTACAAAGCTGATTTTTTGTCTACAAACAGTTTATGCACTATTTAGATTAAAAATCACATTCTACCTCAACTGAAAAGTGGCTAAATTTTTGGTAGACGTTGCTGAAATTACTGGGCATAAAAAAAGTTAAACGATTTGTAACGTTTTGAATTTCTTTCCCGAGTGATTTAAAATTTTACAGTTCATTATTTCAATTCCTTCTTTTTATTCCATTTTCAATAGTAAAAAGCATGTATAAAAATTTCAGATGGTATAGAAACGTTGTGGATAAAAATGTGAGAGATAAAGCAGGCTTATATAAGACTTCGTGCAAAAATTATATTCTTTAGTATGATCACTTTCAGCCCACATGCGAAGGAGCAGTTACGACCGGAGTAACAACTATAGGCGGTGGCATCGAATTCTAGGAAGACTGAGGCGAACAATTCTAGCGATGCCTGGATAATATACGGTGAAGGGTTTAATAAATAATAACCTTATGTAACCAACACATGTTTATGTTTACTAGCACGGTGGAGAATCCTAACTCTCTTAGAATAAGTATAAGTTTAAGAAATAAACATTAGTATTAGTAGCAGTCATCTTCTACCTCTAACTTTATACTAATAATAAAAAAAAAAAAAGAAGAAAAATTTGCATTTTTCGAAGCGCAAAAATGCAAAACAAAGTGAACCTCCAACAATAACAACAACTAGCTGCCCAACAACAGCAACAAGGCAGATCAAAAATTCACAGAGGTCGAGTCGAAAATAAAGTGGACCCCAATGCTATCACCCAACTAAGAGGTCAGCAGCCAAAACAACAAGTGCAACCTCAGGGACAGAAGGCTCAAGGAGACAAGAAATTTCAACTGCCTCGCACATTGAACAAGCTACTAATGTTCCAACACCAGAACAACTTAAAGTTGTAACTATTGCAGCATATGATTCAGCCCGCACTGAGACGTGAAATGTTGACAGCATCCAATTTTGGAATCGTATGTCGTATGAGACCGACAACGTCTTGCGTAACAACAGTAAAAAACATTTTGTATCCTCCGCCCACTGATACTGCAGCCATGAAATATGGTCGCAATCGAGAAGAGTTGCGAGGAAAGAGTTAGCCGCAAAACTCAAGAAACATATAAAACCTTGCGGATTATTTATTGATTGTGAAAGTCCACACTTGGGTGCTTCTCCTGATGGACTCATTGATAAAAATGGTCTGGTGGAGATTAAATGTCCTATGTCGGCTGAACATTTAACAGTGGAAGAAGCCATAAAGACATTACCCACCTTGAAAGGCATCTTTGATAAAAAAGATAGAGATAAAATAAATTGAAACCATCGATTTTTTAATCAAATTCAAGGTCAATTGAATATAACGCAACAAGAGTATTGCATTTTTGCCGTATGGACACAAAAAAGCATAAAAATGGTGCATGTAAATAGAGACAATGCTTTTTGGGAAACTAATATGTATAGATACATAATCTTCGTGGGCCGGTAAACGTGTTTCGTCCGGATATATTTTTTTGAAGATTGGTGACGCAATTACTCGCCTTTGTTGCGTTTGTGATTGTTTTTTGTTTGTTTTGTGATTATACTAAGTTTTTGTGATGTCTCCGAACCTTTCCCCGCACGACGTTAAATACATTAAAATCAGCGAAATTGAGGGAAGTAGTGTAGAATTTGACGATTTTGAATTTGACGACTTTGCTGGTGATCAGGGGGAGAGGCCCGCTGCTCCCCCCGCGTCAGCGGACGCTCGGCATCGGACGCGGGCGTATCGGGCGGGTGCTGCTGAACGTTAGTATCGCGGAATTTTACGATTCCGATTTTGATAACTTTGAGTTTGAAGTTATAGAGGATAGTGATAGTGATAGTGAGATTCAGGAGGAGAGGTTCGCTGCTCCCCCGCGTCAGCCACCCGCGCCTCGGCTCCCAACAGCTCAGGTGGACACGCCACCCGGTATCTCACGCGAGCGGGCGCTGTTGAACGCTCTCGGCCTCCCGATCATCGAACGTGGGCAGGCACAATTTTACGCCGAGGCCCTCGCGCAGGGTCGCGCGTATCGTCCAACAGCAGAGAACGAAAGATTGGGGGACGAGGCGTTCGACCAATTCGAATTGAATCACCGTGTGGCTGAGGCTCCCGTCAACCGCCCTGGCCGCCAAAATCCGCGGAAGGTGTTATTGGCCGCGTTGAGACGGATAATGGAGAGCCGCGGCCATTGGGCCCCCCTTCGCCGAAATTAAGGTAGGACCGCGACCGGCGCGACGCGCACCCCCCACGCGGACCCGCGGCGCGACCGCAAACGTGGACCCCTCGCGCGGACTCGCGGCACGGGTGTCATCCCGGTGAGTCATACACGTGGTATGCCAAAATCACCAACTATTAAAATGATTTATCATTTAATTTCATTAAATTTCAAGTAAGAAATTACATCTTATTTGTATAATATTATATTTGAATTATTTTGTCTACAAAATAATTCGCATATATTATTCATATTCTTAACGCAACATTCTCAACCGATTGTGACATCGCCGCCCAATCATCCAAGTGCGGCAGTGTCCAGAGAGACGTACAGTATTCTCCACGAAAGG
>NW_020213325.1:0-4173 GCF_003070985.1 Temnothorax curvispinosus | reverse complement strand
AATAACTGGAGTTTGTCATATCCCCGTCTAAACTTGGCGTTATTGAGGCAAAACTACGTAGCAATTACTAGAGCGAGAGTTTATCAAATCCCAGCAAAATTCAAGTGATTAAATCAACAATGAAATTCCTACAATATTTCAAATCAAATTTGATCCTTGGACTCAAATTATATCAATATATAAAATTGTTGGAATCATTTTGAAACATTTTTCTTTTATTACAACGATAGTACACAGAGCTGTTGTGAAAACAGACATGTTTTTAACAGCTGGAGTTTGTCATATCCCCGCTCTAACGTCGGACCGGCCAGTGGTCCAGTCGGACCCGTTATCACGAGTAATCAGCATGAGAACCACTCGAGACGAGCCTCTCGTCCGACCGGCTAAATCACCAATCGCGAACGGTCTCGCTACCAACGCCTACCGGACCGACGAATCACGGGCACCTAAAGCGAGGGCTCGTCTTGTGCACCTTGCACCTCCGTATAGCGTCGGCTTTCTCTTCGGCGCTGTCGCGACCAGCCGCGAGAGATTCGACGTTGAACCGACAATTACGCCATTTGAGCGAACTTCGAGCAGCACACGTGTTTATCGCCCGGCGGCCATAAATCCCGCGTGTTCGTCACGGCGAGCCGTTGACATTGGCATCATGATAACCGAAAGTGCGTCACGCAGTGACGCAACTTTCAAGATCGAAGGTGCGCGCGGTCGGATGACGGAACTTCCACGCGAAATTGCGTTCGCGCAACGGGTTCTCCGAAATGGGAGAAACGGGAGGCTGTACCTCGAAACGAGAGATTTGTGGCGAGGAGACCGGAGTTTGAGCTTCTACGCTATCGATTAATATTTTCCCTAGCAACGTAAACCATTCAAACAGTATAACATACCGCAAACAAATCGTACGCGAGTTAATTTTTATCTTCCATTCAAAGCGTCGAAGTTTCGGATTTTTTCCCTCTCGTTATTACATTCATCAAATGTTGGTTGATTTATTTCACTCCATATACGCTCGTTCCGAGAATTATGAGACTGCAGTTCGACCTGCGAAGATTAAACGTGAGCTGCAATTTTACGGAAATCCTCTCCTCCTCTTTCCTCCCCCCAAAAACGAGTCGATTGCGCAAAAAAACTGAAATTCCGGGAATTAATTTACCTCCTACTCCTCGTAAGAGAATATCGATAATAATTCATGGAAAACACGTCGGGAACATCTCAAGGAGTGAAATTTATTCGTAGCTGACATAAGTAGAAGTTCCTTATTCAAGAATTACCCAACCGCAATCGGCGACTGCGCTTTTGCATTCGCTGCAGACAAAGCAACATTCGTTCTCGCTGACGCAGCGTTTATGCGGCTGCCGCTACCTTATATCTGCGACCTAAACAAAGACTAAAAATAAGAAAGCGTTTGACGACATCACGTGAAAAAGGATCGTCCGCCGGATATTTAAAAAGCTCTTCACTGTCGACGCGCTGAATGAAATTCGAGCGTGTGAAAGGACAAGCGAGAAATTATCTCCTTTTCTCTCTCTCTCTCTCTCTCTGATCGTGCTGCTACTATATGGCGTGATTTCTCGTCGATGGTATTATATTAGGAAATACGTTGTGCTCCGCACTAACCCGTCTAATAATATCGTTCGCGCGGCCCTGTAACTTACTTAGGTAGGTCGACATCAATCCTGGCACACCGTCAATTGTGACACACGAAATGCACGCTCCCCGTTCGCGAGGGCCCATGTTAATTTCGGCTGCGTAGCTTCTCATTCACATTCGCGACGCGCCGCTTCGATCGCCGGCGCTCCAACGTTCTGAACGTTATTTCAACCCTCAGAGAAAGAGACCGCGCATGACGCAGCCGAGATAAATATGGGAAATAAAAAGAATGAAAATATCACATACTTTGGCGTCTGCAAAGAATTGGAGTAACGACAGAGTTAATGCCATTAACGTGGAACAAATATTCCGTGCTTGAATTTATAAGTGTTATACCGGATGTCTACTCATTATCCGAAATAATAAGATAATATCCGGCGGATATTAGAGACTTTTCCTATTAGAGACTTGTCCATAAAAATAGAAAAAGATATTCGAACGATCTTACGTCTTATGATGTTTTCAAACAAAACAGCGTCACATTGTTATACATTATTTTCCAGATAAAATTCTGGTATCTCTTAATTACTTCAAAATGAACTGGATGCGATAATTAACTACAATTCTAATTATCATGTAACTCTAAGTACTCAGATAATATAAGAGGCACTTGATTGTGCGGATATTTTGGACAGTATTAAAAGTGGCTGTGGCTTATAGATTTTCTTTTTGTTACACGAGTTAAGGAAAGATGTGTATTTAAAAGAAATTATACGCAAAACTGCTCCGAGACCCGCTAATTTCGATTGTGCAACGATTCATTCGCGTGGCGTTTCACGGCCAGTGGCATCATTAACATCGTTCGCACACCGTCGAATTGATTCACGCTAATTCGAGAACTGGTTCATTGAATCTACACTACGAAGACACGGTAATATTCCGCTCCCGTGGTTAGCGATTAGCGTCGAACGCTAATTTACCTAACAATACCGTAACAAAAAATTAAATTTGAGATTTTAGCCCGCCGATAAACGTAAGGTCGAGTGTTTTACGACGACGCGGAAATCATTCCGAGCTAATTAAAATAATCCGGAAACTTTTTTTCCTAATACTCTCGCGGCGAATGTAAATCGGAACCTTCGACTGGCCACTTCCGAGAAGTATCGTCAATGGAATTCAAAAGGACATTAGGTGACAGTGATATCCTCGGTGATATTGTCCTTCAATGCAGATACGTGCGCGAAATGGAAATCAAATTCGAGATGAGAACAATGCGTCGCGACATAAGAAGTGCAAGTTCTATCACCCTTAACGATAATCTATCTTCCGGCCTTGACTTCTTACGACACGGTATAATACGTTAATAGTGAAGAGCAGAGCAGACATTTGCATCTAAAAATACGCGCTTTCGTCGCGTATCCTAATCGCAATGACGGAGAGCATCGTTGCATTTCGAAAAGATCGTACCGAGTATTCTGCATTAATTTTTAATCATTTGTATTAGCCAAAAGGACAGAAATTTCTCGCGAATCAAAAATCACGATTTACATCGCAATTTAACGATGAAATTCAACGTAATATTATGAAATAAAAAAACATACAAATAATTAAAGATATTTTTCTTAAAATATGAAAGTTAAAAATTTTATAAAAATTTTCTGTTTAATTTTTTTTTAAAACTATTTAATGAGCCTATTTTTGATAATTCAATAAGTATAATCTGCATTTTAATTTTCTGTAATACATGTTCGAGATATTTTTTTCTCAATTAATATTCAAAATTTAATTTCGATAGACAGGTCCTAGCTTTCCACTCTCTAATTGTCAGGCACTTTATTTAGCACAATATTATGTAACGCAAAGGAATAAACCTCAGCGAACACGCGCATACGCACGTATACACACACGCATACGATGAGGCCGACAGATACTCGTGAAGGCTTTCGGAGTCCTCTCGGGCACGTGCCAACGCACGACGTTCGGCAATATGTAACATTATTACATGAGAATTCTCCTCTCTGAAAATTGAACGTACCTTCGCATCCGTTTCAGCGCAGCAAGCCGGAACAGCAGAGAATGTGTGAGTGCGTGTGTGTTGTGTGTGTGAGAGGAAGAGCCGGATATTCACTGAAGTTCGCGCGCGGTCACACTATCGGCGCACTGTCCGCGTCGTCTGTCGCGTCGCAGATACAAGACTGGCGAGAGGATCGATCAGGTTGATCGTCACACGTCGCTGACGAAACTAACTTGTCTCCTGACGAAAGCAGATACGAAAAACGTGGGACCTCACGATGGTGCCGCGTCACGTACGTGACTGGCTACTGCTCGCGCGAGTAGTATCCAAGAGTGCCTCCGCCACGAGTCGGAGCCTCCGTCTCCCTCTCCCGTCCGCCGAATCAGGGCCGAACTCGTGTACGAGCCGAGCGGAGGCACGGACGGGCCTCGCATTACCGTGGAAAAGGATAGCCTCGCGCGCTCGACTCCCTTGAGAGTTGAGACACGCGGCTCAATTTTGCGGCTGCTCGTCTCACAATGAGAGAAAGGGACTTTTGTCGAAAATTAAGGGCTGCGACGAGCGGTTTA
>NW_020213324.1:204490-298867 GCF_003070985.1 Temnothorax curvispinosus | reverse complement strand
TTTTTTTTCGTTATGTCAAATGGGTCCCGTTAGCCGCTAATCGCTTCATTTATCGCCACTAGCCCGAATTAAATGCGTCGACTGTGTTCTCAATAACGTGCTCATTAACGAGGACGAGGACGATGACGACGACGACAACTTTATCTAGCTAAACATCGAAGAACATCGAACTGTTTATGCGTGTTCAAGTCCCTGCAGTCAGTCTGAATCTAATTGACAATTGTGTATACCGAAGGTATGTGTCTCCTTGTTGTGCTGCTTGCTTGAGTTTGTCCCTCCTC
Organism: Temnothorax curvispinosus; assembly: GCF_003070985.1. NCBI lineage: Eukaryota > Metazoa > Arthropoda > Insecta > Hymenoptera > Formicidae > Temnothorax > Temnothorax curvispinosus. The sequence goes on along the minus strand of NW_020213324.1, from coordinate 298,586 downwards.
TTCTCCTCGAATCTCTTCTCTTTTTTTTTTTACATTCAGTTCGCTAACGATCGCTAATATCGACTACGTGTGTATGCGTAGGTACATACATGTTATAAAGTTACCGAGCGTACGATTTTCAGCGTGGATCTTCGCTACTCTCATTTGTGTGGGGATGTCTTTTATATATATATACAGACTACACACGTACTCATAGTTTTAGAGCGTAATATATGCGGGGTGTTCCATCATTCTTGCAATTCCAACTTGTTAATATTCACACAATCTTCCTGTTCCTTTTTGTGACTAACAACTGGATATAGACATATCTCATTTTAAGGGATGTCAGAAACCATTGGTGAATCTTAAGGAGATGTTTTGGTGTTAGAACACCTTCCTTCCAAATAAAAAAATCAGTTTTGCTGGATCTGTGTAAAAAAACTAGGGAAAAAATGCATTAAACGTTAAAGCAGAAATATAAGTTTTATCCATAAGAGCTAAACGTGATATTAAGAAAAATATCAAACCAAGTAATTTTGCTGAAACATTCCCCATTATCGACGTCAGAAAGTATAGTTAAAAAAAGATCTGATAATATCTTCTTAATAGAAACATCACAAATTTGATACTGTTACTGATACATTCTATCAGATTAATTAAATACATATTCAGAAGCAATTAAAAAATAAGACTTTATGTGTTTATATGTGATTCTCAAAGAATCTTTTTGTGTATAATATTGCCGCAATGAAATCATTCCTTAAATCTTCAACTTATCAAATAGTCGATTATTAAAGACTGACACGAGTTAAATGGAACACCCCGCATATCCCTGTATATCCTTAATTTTTAGAGACTAACACAACCGTTATCATCCTGCAGTTTGGACATAGAGAAGCACGAATGTTCTATTGTTAGAACGCGTAGTAACTCTTCGTTTTTACTTCCAAGCGGTGAAATAACATCGGTTGTGTGTTCAAACTGCGAAGTATTTTTATAACGCTAGTTCATTGTAACGCATCCGCAAATCGGATATGTACGGATATGGATGGTGGCATATTTCTCTCAGGATCTAAGTTTCGTCACGCTGTTAATGTAAAAGCTGTATCTTCTGTTATTGAAAAATACAATGTGCCGAAAATTGCATAATCATGATAGTTAATTCAACGATTTCTTGAAAGAGTCTCACGGAGGTGTCCTATAAACGTGCGCTGGCCGAAATACGCTCATACATATATACAACAGGAAACGTCGTTCGTTACAATTGGGATTTCTTTTTCTAGTCTCATTTGCTACGTTCAGTGGCGGATTGGAACATGTCGGGGCTCTGAACGTTGCTCCAAACAACGCATAACTCATAAATTCTCTAACATTCTCTTACACAACAAGTCATATAATATAAAATCACACATTATTTAAAAAAAGACCATAGGAGCAATTTAAATGTCTGATATTTAAACACTACGAGTATCAATCAATCGTATAATTTATTTCAATTGTTTTCTGTAAGATCGCAAAAACATTTACCGCGCCTAATGAGTAATCCGCCACTGGGTACATTTTAGTTTACTTCTACAGAGGCAGTACCGCGTGTTTCTTTGAAATACTCTAGATAATCTGTATCTGCCGCGCACTCCTACATCCGATATAGAAGACGCTTTGCGGAAGAAGAAAAGCGAAATCTCACTCTCAGATGATAGCGAGAAGCGTCATTCGCGCATTGACATACGATATATGATATCAATAGGTGTGCAAGAAGACTTGGCACACTATCACGCACATAAATATAACTATCAATTAGCAAACATTATCCGTAGTAGTTCCCTAGGCGTGTAAATTAAATCTTACGGATATCTTTTTTATCACCTCCTGGTTTGCAAAGTTCACAGTACGAGATGCTGAAACAATATAGACCTATCGAACTCGTCTCGGTGGCGTTGGCCGACCGGAAGATCACGCACACATATATTATCGGTTCTGCTTATGTGTTACGGCTCGACCGCGAATGACAAACGACAACGAAAGACACGCAAGAAGTGCGAACGACGAAAACGAAGAAAAATAAAAAATCAACGAAAAGCTCGTTTCCCAGAAATACTTAATGTTTTATTTTCGTTACAGTGCACATTGACATCTTAATTTCTTTTTTTTTTTTTTCACATTAAGGCGAGGATCATGAGTAATTCTTTTCCCTTCATTTGGCTTATCGTTATCGTCACCTGCTGTCGGATGCAGCACGTACTTCGCTCTTTCTCGCACACAGATGCTATTATCCTGACCGCGCATTTCGAATCCGTCTGTTCCTCGAGCAACGTTCCCGCAATCGCACGCAATCGCTTCGCGGATCAAGGAAGCGAAAATATCTTTATCTCGAGGTATGTTTTGTGTTTATGTATATATATATATATGTATATATGGTGTACATGACGACGTCGCGTATGCAACCACGTGGTACCGTCGAAGCGACTCGATAAATCATCTAGGAGCGCAACTGCTTTTTTCTTTTTTTTCTTTTCACTTAATATCACATGATTACGCCTAGTGTCTAATTTACGCTCTAAGCAACTCTAATCGTACGCAACGTGTTATTATGTGTCGCATTTGAAGTGTACAAATTCGAGACTGCTACCCTAGTGAAGCCGGTAGTGCTGCACGTTGACTTGATACTTTGTTTGTGCTTCGTCGACATCGTGGGATCGAGAGAACCAATCCCGATAGATTATAGGATTTCGCTACATGCACGCGAAAAATGGACTCTATGCTCACTCGTGTTGAGTTTTGTGAGGATCGGTAAAGTCTATATTTTTTAACGTCTACCATCACACGTCTTAACATCCGTTTCGCATCGCGTGGAAAATTAAACCCTCATCGAAACTGTGTCAGTTTCAAATTCTCATTAAGTGTCACACACTGTACTCTGCCCAGTCGGTGGCTTTAATCACGCGCTTTCTTTTCTTTTTTTTTTTATAGTGCGTCTTGTAACCAGTGCGCGAACACTTGGGTCTCGTTCTTCTGTTAGGATATCTTGGATCGACCGTTCAGTCTTTCGAACGTTTCTCCGATGGTGTACATCGGCAGAGAGGAATCTGTGTGTCACAAGTGAGAAAGAGGTAAACAGGTAAAGGTAGATAAAAAGTTTTCTGCGTGTGTTTTATTGTGCTCGCGTGTGTAAGTTGTGTTGTCGTTAGTATAATAAGCACTCTTGGTCGTCGTGTGCGGCCCTGCTGATCGGTAACCGACCAGCAGAGGAACGCCTTCGTTAAGATTACGAGGATCCCGTAATCGCATATACAAACAATACAACGCGTGGTCTCTCGTAGAATAGAAATTGTATCTAGAGTAATTATGGGGAGAAGGAGAAAGATATACGGCGGTGTCGTCGTTAGGTCTACGTGGTATAAAATATGTGATTTGTTCAAGGTGGTGAGTCAGTGACACGCGCCAAACGTGGGTCTTCTCAAACGGTTGCAACTCAGTCACAATGTTCATAACTTAATGTATTAGAAAAGTTCGTCCGATCTCGCGCAATACGACAATTGATAAAACGCTTTTGCACATTTTCCCTTCTTTTTTGCGCTTGAAGATCGCTCGCCTTGCGCGCATTACAAGATTTTGTTCTCCTCACTTTCTCTTTGCAAATAGACAATGCGCGCCAAATAGACACACACGCTAGGTTTTAACCTGGCGACGCTCGCGCGCGATAGAGATTATAAGCTCGAACAGTGTGTGATTGTGTGTATAATCGGTCGTACAAAGTTGGACTAGGTCTAAAAGAGTATCGTAACGCGAGTAGAACGCGATGATTCCTCGTCCGATGTGCTATCTAAAGTGATTGATCGTTTGCATCAGGGGATTCGTACGCTGGTAGGAAGATGGATTCACGCTCGAGATACTCGCTTCATATCCGCGAGTACACTTGGCGGAGGGAGACAAAGAGAGCGAAGCAGGCACAGGCATGTGTGTTCGTTGTGGTCACTCGTGACTCCAAAGCACATTTACTAATTTACTGACGACAAGATTCGCGAATACGCTCTGACTTAAGTCAATCCACAACATCATTGACTTCTCGTTCGACTTCACGTTCCTCTTCTAATCGTAAGGTCAGCTCGAGGTATCTCCTTTCTTTAAAACTACATTTTTTTTTCTCAGATCATGGATCATTATATTCGGTTGCGCGAGAGCACGCTTCCCGCAATCTGTGTATCAATCCTCATGTGTATGCATGTAATATGTATATACGTGTCGCGTATACGTTTCTTGGTTCTCAATAAACATCTGCATTATACATGACGAGCTACACAGCGTTCCGCAAAGAGTTCTCTCTACTTGTACCGTCAAAATCAATCATTGCAACACGATCATAATATGTATATATATGTATATATATATATTTACATTTACTATCTACATTATCTACACATCAACAAACTGTTAGTTTTAGCATCTTCATCGTATTGAATTTGTAAATTGTTTTCTTTCAAACGTTATGTGTCTCGCCTCGCATTTACCATCCATATCTTTTCCAATCATTCACACTTTCATTCTTTCATCACCACCATCATTACTATAATCATCTGCATTATCATCATCATCATCATTATCATCATCATCATTATCGTAATTATCTTTATATTGGCGTTAGATGTGTAAACTCACGACTAGTTCGAAGTAACGATTATCGTATAAAGTAATCATAATTCTTCGACTCTCGGTCAATTCACAAATAACCGCAAATCAAATTGACGAACGACATTCAATTCGCAACAACAACTCATTCAACAAAATATAAAAAAAAATAAAATAAATATGCCAACTTAAAAAAAGACAGGGGAGTCGGGGGCAATTAACGATAATCAGTAGCTACGAGATACGCAGGTAGGCATGTTGCAGCACACGCTATGATCGCATAACTTCGGGCCATGACAGTCTCTTTTACAAACGTCCGCATCCCTTTCGAGGCTGCGTCTCGTCGCTCTCACCAATCTTCAGGCAATCGTTGTCTCTTCGTGTGGACATTGACGATTCTTTTCTTCTCAGAGAATCATCCTGTCTGGCACTGGGCGAGATTTCCCCAAATGGCGATCGAGTTAATCGAGGTGTCGTGACAACAACGACACACGACTCAACTCCTCCGACAATGTCCTTAGAATCGTTAGTCTTCCTCTAATCTCTCCTGGGAGCGAAACCTTCACAAGGCTCACGAGTTCAGGTTAAATTAGGCTGCGGTGATGGCGAAGGAGTGGCGGGCTGGGGATATGAGGCCGTGTCCTATATGAATGCCCAGCATTCCAATGTTTTAACGACAAAATCTTCGCGCGGCGCCAACGGCTCGTTGCCGTATGTGCTGCAGGATTGTGTCCTGCCCTGATACAGATCACCGTCCAGCCAAAGCCCAAACTTGCCGCTAAAAAAACGAGACCACTTTCGTAAAGCTCTCATCTAGTAAGGTAGTGGCACTTTTTTTAAAAATATGAGAAAAACTTACTCTCCAGCACCGATCGCTAAGCTCTCGTTGTTGCCCTTGATGAAATACAGGTTGTCCCCGGTCCAGTTGAAACACTGGAACCTCGGCGTAAACCTAAAGAGCAGGGACTCGCCGGTACCATAAAAGTGATCGCTCACGTGCAGAGAACACGAGGTCAGTGCACCAAACACCTGTGACAGAAAAAAAGTGATTCATAAAGACTGCGACACGGTAAATCCGAGAAAAAGAGTATTCGATGTTTGTACGCTTGTTATGAACTCTGAATAAACAGTCCGAATGAACGAGTTAGCGATAAACCAGTTTGGACGTATGCGGGATATTCACGAAGTAAGCCCAACGGGCGAACACAACTTTATGAAAATCCAATGTTAATCTCTCGCTCAGACTAATTATGATAATCGCGAAACTTTCTACTTCGGATTAATCAGGTCAGTTGTCCTCGACATTTTACTAGACTGAATGCTTTCCACTTATAATTAGTTCATCTTTCTGATAATTATATATACACAGTGCCAATTGGCTCAACAATGCGCGATCTTCTAATTAAATAATTATATTTTTAATATAATTATGTACCTATATTTTTAAAGCTTCTTAATATGCGTCAGACGCGTAGAATGCTATATACAATCTGACATTGACATAATATACAACGTAAAAACTAAATGTTTGCAATCGCAGATGTAACCGTTATATTGGTCGCAGAGTTTATTTTCCGGAGTCGCACTCTTGGGTCAAATTAAAACTAATTAGCCTCCCAATCGATTACAATTTGAATTACGAAACAAGGAACTTACATTGCCCTCCGTGTCCTCGATGACCAACAAGATCGGACTCTCGACCTTCGCCATTTTTCGATACATGCTGTTGAGACTGAAGCCGTGCTGGCTGGTGCTGAAGACGAGAGTCCACTGGTAACCCTCCGCTCTCGCGGGCAGATGACGGCAGAGCTGTTCCCTGTGCTCGTCGCTGAGTATTTCCGTCGTGCCGATGAGATCAGGCACAATGACATCGTTGTCCAAAGAAATGGCACTGTTCGCGTAAAGAGCTCGCCTGAACTCTTCGCTCATAGACAGTACCTGTGAATAAGGCAATGCGTCAATTAATAACGATATCGAGCGTATTCCTCGACAATGATGACGTATATCGCGAATTCTAATTGAGGAGGTAAGAAGTAAAGTCGTCTCTACCAATAGCGATTCCATGAAAAGATGATCGTGACACAAATGGATGTGAATAATGTTCTAAACGATGCTTTATTAGTATGTATGGAAGGCACGAATGTTTGAAGACATATGCGAAGTGGAGAACTCTCTCCTAATGTTCATTAAACACAGAAACTATCTTGCAACATGCACATGATGTCTACTCTGGATATGCTGAGTAAAACATTTTTGGAGTATCCTAAAAGTCGATCAGATATTGGATCAAAGTCAGGCAAGATGTTGAAGTAACAATTGAAGTGTATTGTATAATTGAATCGTAATACAGGATAAACGTAACATGTCCTTTTTAGCAAATATAATTGATATATATGGCTACCGTGTCTTGTTATATAACAGGTATATAAAATACACGTATAAAATTAATATACATATAATTTCGTGATATCTAGTAAATAAGTTGTTATTTTAACAAATTAAGAATTACCTTCTATAAAAATATTTCAGTTTTATCCTGCCTGACTCCAAATTCCGAAGAATTCTACGTGGAATTTGCCGTATCTCTCGTGAAATTGGAAAACAAGTGCTGCTAATAGGGAAATTAATTGTTGTCGACGTCCCTTTGGCTTCTGACCTCCTCGGTTTAACTAAATCTAAGCACATTTAGGGCACTACCACATCCAAGTGTCGTGTTGTACTCCGTTAACTACGATCTCACGTAACCACAGTGGGTGTTGCGTTTATTCAAGTCAATTGCCGGATAATTATTAACGTGGGAGGCCACCGTGAAATGTGTGCTAATATTAAATTACTTTTGTTCGTCGACCGCCATCACACGGAGTCGCTTAGCTTCGCGCCACGCATGATAATGCAATACGCGCGCGAGAGAGAGAATGCAAAGCCACGCGGTGCACACTGCATATCTATACGGAGAGCAGCCGATGATAGAGAACCCGAATCGTAGAAGCTACTGTAAACGGACGGCCTTGGAATAAAATCGTGTATCGGAGCGATTGAACGCCGCGCATCGATTGTCGCGTTGAACCCGAAAGTCGATGCATAAATAATGAGTAGAGCACCGATGTCAAGTAGATGGAAATAATTTATAATAGATTCCAGTATAACTGAAGCTCGAAACAACGTAATAATTTTCTGAATTAGAATACAAATTTAAAAAATATAATCGAATTTAATAGCTACTAAGGATTTATATAAAACGATAAATATTTATTTAATAATTTGGAAATATTAAGATTAAAAATAAAAATTATTTAAAAGCGAAACAAGTATTAACATTTTTATGATAAATTTAATTACTGTTCCATTTTATCCCGATGATCCACCTGACTTTATTTATTAAAACGTAATTCACTCTATGGAATTTTTATTAAGAAGGAGGAAAATTAAGGATGCTAACAAATCGAATAAAAAATCTTCGGGAATGCAATGAAAAATTGCGTTCTCGATGTGCTGAATATATATTGCTAATCGTCATAAAATCGCGAAAAATATTATATCTTGTAGGGTAGGAATGTAGATTGCTGGTCCGTGGGCAATCCCACGCATCGTTAACACGCGACACGGTGTGTTAAATTTTTGAAGAGGTACATCATCGATCGATCCGAATAATAGAGCGACCGCGCAAGTTCGTACACCTGGGGACGATAAGTTCGATAACGATTTTCACGTACGCCTACCCTGGACACGGCACGTGTTGTTGCGACGTTTTTACAAAATTGGTATAATTTAGTAATTCTTAGTATTGATTGTGTGTATCGCTGTATATGATAACAAAATGTGCTTCTGACAGCTGTTATAGATATTGCTTAATACAGATTGGAGACATGAGTGAGGGAAATAAAACATTAACGATTATATCATATGTTTACACTGCGGATGACACACAAAGCGTATTTGGGAGATGTCTGGATATGTGTATTTTCACATTCTTTTACATTTGAAAATCTGTTGCGTGTATTGTTTATAGATATGCGTCATTTATGAAAAAAAATTTATGCGATTTACTTCTCTCGACCAACATTACGTAGTTTCTAAAATTAATTTAACTTTCTTTTTGCTCTACTGAAGGTGCATATGTGATTTTTGTTTATCTTGTAATAAACTTCGAGATGAATCGGAAAAGATTCATTACTACCATTCTGGCGTTACATATTTTAGTTAGCTGAGTATTAAATTTTCGAAGACTATCCGAATGACGTCAAAAGAATATCGAAGTTGAGTCGTAGGTTATCGTTGAAATTTTATATAAATAAAATCGCCATTTATTATATGTTCAATTCTTTTGCGATAGTGCAAAAGTGATAAAACACTTAATGCAAGAGTAATAAAACACTAAATTGGTATAATGGACTTTATTGTAAACGAACAAAAATAATGCGGTGATATTTCGGGTGGCATTGCACATCGATTACCTCTTACTGTGTGTGTTCCCGTTATTTATGTTACATATGAGTTGACTATAAAAAATTGTGCTCCAAAGATACCGTCTGTTTTGCTGCTAATGTTTTGAACATTATCAATCATTATCGAGCAAACCTGTCGTCCTTGCGTAAAAAAGAAAAAAAATCCGATAAACTTTGATCTCGCGATTGGAAAAATTTTAGCTTTTATACGAATGTTTGTTATGGGTGGCAGCTGCCTTGACTTCCTCAGATAATATTATTCGAACATTTAAGATGTCTGATGAGGAGGAAGATCAACAAGAAGATCAACAGAGCTAGAGGAGCTGAACTTTTCCTCGTTGAATTTTTGTTCTTTGCTATAAGATTATATTAATACACAAATATATTAACATAAATATATCGATATATTATAATTGACATTAATATATCGATGTTAATAATAACAAACTGTAGAGAGTCCCAAAAGCAATTTAATTTTACCTTTTATCTACAAGGCATTATTAGAACCTTCGCTAAAGTTTTTGAAAGGCAATAAACAAGTAATAAAATTTACAACAAAATTACGTAAATAGGTGCAAGTTAATGACCATGTAATTCAGATTCTCTTCGATCTGCACAAGGGAAAAAAGATCTAGAATTTGATATCCTGGACCCCACATTTATTTCTTCATGTTCCTGTACGCGGGAAGAGCAGCCAAGCGTTTATTTATACATAAAGATTGCATTATCGCGGCATGCGGGAGCCTATCGTACTTTTGACATTCGTCTCTCACACGGACGGACGGATATAAAAATGTCGTCACTGCCGGTCAATCAGTTCTTCACTGCGAAGTTTTTCAAAGCTCATTATCATTATCGACTACTTCACTGGACGCATTGCGTTAATTTTAATTTGATAGCGACACGCTGTTCCAGATGTTCCGCGCAAACAGCTCGTTAGCTAGTGCAATTATCGACTTTTTAATAAATTAACCGCGGGGGAACAATAGTGATCTTTATAAACCTTTTCCTAACTATTTATATGGAGATAAAAAGTACCACGTGACGATTCATCGTCTATTTTATAAAGATTACCCTCCGAATTCTGATATAGATTTCTATGGCTCATATTTAGATATTATATATTTTAATAAGAGCAACATCTTTAACAATTATCCATAGCTTAAAAATATATATAACAAAATATTTCGGATTTCAAGAATAATCCTTAATCAAAATCAAAATATTATAATCAAATCGATAAGCAAGCAAAATGCAAATTTGCAGAATTAATTTGAATAATTATATTGAAATCATCGATAAAGATTTAACTGATGTTTTTATCGATATAATTTTATCAATATCAAATTAGACTAATAAATTAAAACATATAACATTTAACATGTACGAATTTATCGACTTCTGTATATTAGTACTTGAAAACACAATTTCTATTTAACAGGTGAATTTTCGGAAGATAATGAAATTATGTCTACTTAGATATACAATAAAAACGGAACTAATATTAATCAAAAATAATACTGAACGAATAAAAATATTTGATAAAAATATTTGACTTATCAAGTAAAAAGTTCGTGCAGTTCTCAATTTAAAAGCCACTTCTATAAATTGCTTTTTATGTTGTAATATTTGGCAGTGCGCAAGTTTTAATCTGCATTATGACATACGTACTAACTTCAGATAATCGCTGTTGACTACTTGACTTGTTGCGTAAATTTTTCAAGTGTTGTCCACACGCGAACTGTTTTGATTACCTGATGATACATGGATATATACACACACATCGGTAAATACAAACTGTGTCAAGCGCGAACTTGGTCCTGATTAAATCCGATATTAGCAAAATGATGATAATAAATTAATAAAATCTTTATCTCGATGATTTCAATATAATATTAATACTTAGAAGAATAATTTCTTATGTTTCATATACGTATATAAAATCAAAGTGGCTTTTCAAACGAGAAAACAACTGGTTTCTTTGCAATTCTAGTTCCTATATAGTATAAGTACTATAGTTTGATTATTGTTCTACGAGTTTTTTATAAGAGTATAAAAATGAAAAGTGTGACATCTCGCGTTCTTGTCACATCGCGCAACTTAAGCCTCTTGCACAATATTGGCGATAGCGATAGCGAGTTCCCGACAAAGCTATACCTTTGTCGGCAACTTTGTCGCTGTCGCTATCGCTATCGCTATCGCCTAGCTATTGTGCAAGGGGCTTTATAATCTTAATATACGCTCCGCGACATTCGTCTGCGATTATTACGTCGAGCGATGCAATACCTAGCAATAACAACATTGAGGTGGCCACGCGCGCGCGATCTGAAATCCGAGAAATATGTACGGAATCAATCGATCTCCGCGCGGAGGTCATCGCAATAAGATAAGAAGAGCAGATTAAAAGAGTTTCGTGGAAAAACATATATAGATACACAATGTCCCAAAGATATAATAATCTTAAAAAAAAAACCTTCAGATAAGTCAAGGGTCAAATCAAATTGCGAAAATTATATGCAATACAAAATCGCCTTCGGCCTAGAGGCAAATCTAGCACAGATTAATGAAGATTAATGAAGTCATTTCAAACGTTTATTGTAAGCTGTTTTATATCTCAGATGTCATAATAACTGTTATTAATATAGAAATCTAATAAAGAATCTTTTTATTCTCACTTCTTGTTTTTCCATTAATGATATAATAGCGCGATAAAAACAATTGAAGACACAATGGAAACTTGGAGACCATTCCACGTGATGCGTCACAAAAGCCGAGACTTTCACGTGCTCGTATAGAAAAATAAGTTACAAGAAACCATCTTTAACGCTTCTTTTCAGATACGTGCAGGCCAGGTATCAAAATAGAACGCGGAAGAACACGTCCCCCCATTCCTCTGACAGGTTAACGACCGTGAAAAGCCCATTAGTCAGGCGTTAGTGAGTTAATTTTACGATTGAATTCGCTACTGCAAAAAGAAACATAAATCAACCGTTTTACAAACGTCTTAAAGAAATTAACTAATCTTTCGTTCAAAAATAACATACACATCACTATGGTCTAAGAGTGGTCTAAAGTCTAAATCATAAAGATTTATATCTTGCTTCTAATTTATTACCGTGTGAAGCAAAAATCGAATGACAAAAAGTCGAATTTTCTGTCACTCTCGGAATGTCTTATTTCTTAAGACACACATCCTTTTATGCAATAAACAAACTGTGTTTCGTTGCGATTTACTCGTTAAGGAGACGCGAAGAATGACAATATCTAACTAAATTTGCGGACTCGTGAGAATAATTGCGCACTCACAGCGGCCGCTTTAACTCGAAGGAATATCTAACAAACGCGTGGAAATGTTTTTATCGGCCACGCGATTTAAATCTCTTTGAGATCAATTAGACTGATTTCGGACTTTTTGGGTTAATTTGATTGAGTCCGATTAAAAGAATACTCTTGTGTATGATGAGAGTAACAACCAAAAATTATGATAACGTAATTATTTTCGTCAATTATCTGATTGTACACAAATAACATAATTTATGTTATCATTATTTGTAAATTACATGCGTGGAAATATAAAGGCTTTTAGTGGCTAATAAATTAACGTGTCCGATTTTACGGGAATTTCGAATAATTTAAGCTCCAAACATAAATATATATATATATAGTGTAATATTTATTTTAACATATTTTGTTAGTACATATTAGATATGTTCCAATGTTGTATAAAGCATATTAATGATATCCTATGTCGTAACGTAAATTATTATTGCAAACAATTATTATTATAATTAGGAATTACGTTGATTAATAATAAAACTCACCGTAAGCATTCTCGACGAATGCTGAAAGACATAATTCAGAATGGGGCACGGATCGACCGTCATTATCGATGCAATGAAGTCTAGACGTTATCGTAGCTTCTCGCTATAAACTTTGAACTCTTGGATATCGTCGATGAAAATATTTCCGATATTTAACTTCAAACTGCGACTTCACAAATCACGCTCTCGTTTTTGGTTTCAATTGAGGACTACAATTGTGCTATCGATTAATTAAGAAAATTCCACGTTTTCGCCTCCACGGAGCTAAAAATCAACACGACACAAAATTTTTGATTCAGTTATACCGATTGGACTGACATGTAGATTTTTCTTTCACGCGATTTTCCTTTACACGTAAAGGATCAAACGGCAGTAGCGAGGTTCGTGCGATCGGCAGGACGAATCGATCGAGACTGAATGATGTTGGAGGCGCTCGGTCCGATTTCTTTCGGTGACCATCGCGCGAGAAACTTCACAAAAAAAAATCTTTCATCGGGATCCGTTTCCGGTCTCCCTTCTTCCCGCTTAATGTCAAGTACACATAAATTCCCGCCGAATGCTCGCGTTGGCCTCGAGTGCACTACTATCGTGCGCGATCGTCCTTCGATCTCCTAGCCGTCCTGATGCGACTCTGATAGCGACCGGGGGCCGTGTTAACGAACCGCGTGAAGAAGGAGAAGCCGCCATCGGTGTCATTCGATCTGCCAAAACTGCGTTTAATAACGCCGGCGTTAATGACGCTCGTAATAACGAACTTCCGCGTGCCGTTATGAGATTTCAGATGGATTTCCGTATACTTATCTCCGCGAGGTTCAAGCAATTTCTTTTTACGCAAGGACAAAATAACTCAGGAAGACTCTCGTAAGTAAATGCACGACATATCGTTGTCGATGCATAACGGAAAATTTTAAATACATGCCAAAGTTGCACAAATGATGATTAGATATAGTCTAGGAAAAATTAGTTAAAGTTATGGAAAAAATAAGGTCAATAAAAATAAGTACAAATAAAAAATAAGATAGTAAGAGGATATCTAATTAAATCGTTATTGCCTTTTAGTATAGTTTTAAATTCAAAGAAAATTTCGTCCAAGCTAGAATGTGCAAATCACCACTTTCTTCCAATAATTAAACGAAACGGATAAAAAGTTTCAACAGGTTCGAGCAAGTGCTTCATCATTTCTGACACATTAGTCAGCCAGGATTAACAATTCGACAAAAAATGCATTACTTTGATAGATGGTCACGTACACCTCGCGGTCGCTTATCTCACACGCTGCTTTTATTTCGCGAAAGATTTTCCGCGATTAAAATGTATGATGCTATAAGGCTAAGAATAAATCATCATTAGATTAAAATGAATACCGAACAGGGGTACGCGGTATATTCCATGTATTCATTCCGATTACTCTAATACGAGATGTGATCGTGTCCGGTCGCGTTTACATATGCTAATTTTATGAATAAATTGTCTTGTACCAGGCGAGACAAGTCATCATTAATCAGAGATGGGAAAAACATTAAATGCCACTGATTCGCGCAAGTCGATGAAGATTTCAGCCGAGGCGAGTTTATACACAGGATGTTCAGACGCGTCTATTTAGTCGAACGAAACGATATTTTCCGTAAAAAAAAAAGAACTGTGCAGTAAAACTGCGAAGACTGTTTATAAAACGCGCGGGACACCGTGCGCGTACATTACGTAATTTCTATTCAGAGATCGCGAGCGAAAGAATGCTCAGATTATGTGCAGTATTTGTTTTTTAGTCAAACTTTAATTAAGACCGTGGAGAGACGGAAGCGAGCCGAACGAAAAATATAGATCACCCGTTACGAGAGATAATAAGGCTCGCGGAGCGAGGACATAAATTGCTTTCAATTGCGAACCGACTACAACGTGATCCGCTAATCGAAATTTCCTGGCAGTTTGCTACGCAAGGAGTGTTATTGTGGGACATAATGCGTGAGCACAGAGGACATTTATGTCGTAAGTAGCTAAGCACAATTATATAATTTCGCAAAAAAGTGACGACGTCGCTTTTATAATTTTGACTGCGCGACATTACGTAAGTCACGCATTACGTCAGTCCACGGGAAATATGTTGAAATACTTAAGTATATATTAAAGCGCGAGTGTCGCCATTATTTTTATATGTCCACTAAATTATCTGATTATATAGAGTGTAATAATTACATTTAAGCTCAATCAAAACTTAAATTAAGATCATCTCCTTTATACATGACAAAAACAAAAAATAAATAAAAAAAAGAAATATCTATATAAGTATTACAAAAATTATTTAAGCTCCAAAACAATCAGCAAATGTTTCGCTTCCTTCTTGAGAAACAATTATAAGATACATGATGCATACTCTGAAATAATCATCCGTAGAAACTTGATCATCCCGCATACGGAAAGCTCGTAAAAGGCATTAAAAGCCAGCCACGAATGTTAACATTCAAGGAGACCAGGAAACGGCTACCAAAAGATCGCGAAGGGTGACCGCGATCGTTATTGACAATCGCGCGGCGCGAAATTGTCTGCCGATTTCCTTTACAATTCCGAGATAACAGCTGGGAAATAAATATGAAAGTTAATGAGCCTGCGACTTGAATGCGCGTCGGCGCACGCGAATGCCATTTCATATTAAGCGTGCTATTTATCCCGCAACATTTCTAAACAGAACGCAGCATAACTATTATGAGGCTTAATTACATGTATAAATACAGGTTACTTTATCTTTTTTTAATGAAATGCAAGATTACATCAGAATCCTAAAATTTTTCCACAAATTTGTATCTGCCAAATAAACATTATTTTCTACTTTACGACTATTTATAAAAAATATGTAGTTTTACAAAAAAAAATTTGTATTTCTGAAAAACATGTTTAACTATAAATATAAAACATTTAAATTGCAAACTATTCATCTTTGATGTAATAATCATTAATTATTTAATTTTAATGTAACGTAATAACGTTGATCACGTTTTTTTTGCTGGAAAAAATAATTTGCTATCACATCGTGAACAATTAAGATAAGTAGAAACATTAATTAAATAATTTAACTAATTTTACTTTCCGATATTTTATAAACAAAATGTAAAATTATATGCAAAACGCATGTAAAAAGTTTTATCAAAGATTAATATTGAAAGAAATATAGTTCTTGGTAAAAATTCGAAAAAAATAAGTCCGAGAACAAGCCCATGATACACATATATTTAATATAGAAAGAAGTATGTTGTATAACGTGATGGTTTATCTATGCAAATAATACCGGTCATGAGTCATCAGTTAAAAAAAAATAATTCGATAAAAATACGAGAACAACAATTTTCGGTTTACAACGATAATTGTTGGAACGATAAATAACGGAATAATTGACACAACTGACCCCAAATGAAAATCGCGTCGTGTTTATCATGCCAATGCACAGAATACATTACATACGAATTCGGGAATAGGTACACTCATCCTAACTAGAAATTTTCATAAAAATCATTCTTAAGAGCATATTTTACGCGTTATCTATCTATTTGTTGTTTCTACATCATTTGTCAAGTTTTACTTCAAATTCCAAGAAACATAAAGAATCAACCAGCACTAACTCACAATTAATGACACTTTTCTTTGTTGATAATATCAGAACTTAAAAGAAGAAATGGCCATTTATAGTTAATTTAAATTGTCGGCAACTCGGTTAAATCGACTTCTCTTTGCAAACATTGGTTCGTTAAGTTTATTATTTTAATAGCGATAATAATAATAACAAGAATACGCGTCCTAATTTCATAGCCATTATTTATAACATTCCATTATAACTGATGTGTTCATAGCCATTATAACTGATGTTTCGACATTTATATTAAAACAAAATGAGCAAAAAAATCGATTCTTATAAATATTTCTACTACGAAACTCATTCTTACTATTATTTATATTAATTATTGCGGCAAAACTAATGCTTCGGAATAGATCTTTTCCACGAATTCCATTTGTCTTTCGTAGCATAAGCACCGGTATGTCATTGCATTATACAATGGCTGGAAAGTTTCGAGAATAAATTTATTATAGATAAGCCAAGAAAATTTGGTCAATTTTGTTTCCGTGAGAATGAGTTTATTCCTGTACGTGTTCAAATTTCTTACATCCCTACTCGTAACGAAAGTTGAGATATAAAAAAAAAACACAATTTTCGAGAGCGCTAAGCCATTATTTTGTTATATCAAGAATTCCTTTCCTTCTGAACTTTCTTAAATAATCCTAACTATTTATTAGATTTGACGATCGCATTACTTTTAGGCCCGGTTGCACCAATGTCGCATAACTTTAACCTTAGCTTAATTCACTCTTCTTCTTCTTAACTCACGTCTTTTTTTAACTGTCACCCTTAAAAAAAGAGACGAAGAGTGAGTTAACCTAAGGTTAAAGTTATGCGACGTTGGTGCAACCGGGCCTTAGTGCTCAATGCCAATTATAATAAATTTGTTGCTGCATAGGTATCCAACATTTTAATGTTTGTTGCAAATTTGTTTTCATTACTCGGGAAAAAATTTTCATATGTAATTATATAAAAAATAAGTCCATATGTGTTTTCTTATGAAAATTTTTTTTCTTGGGTATAAAATCATGAATACATTTCTAAAACTCACTCAAAATACTCGAGCGATGTTTAAATGTCAAGAGGGCAAGATATGAAATTTTTCTATCTTTTCCTTCGAAAAATTTTCATCTATTTTATACCTAAACACTACCTGCTGTTTCAAACGCAAGCTGCTATGCAAGTGATAACCGGCATATTATCAGTCGAATGATATTGCCACAATTCAACCGACTATAACTTCTAAGTGGCGCATTTTACAGTGACAGTCTCTTTGGTTCGGTGAAAGGTGAGCTTAGGCTCGACCAAAGACCGGTTGTTAAATACGTCTCATGCAAAGCGCCGCTCTTCTCGAGTCATTAATGTGCAAATTATGCGAAATAGATCGCAAGCGAACGCACGACTTTTATGTATATAAACGCGAATTGTTAAAGTTTCCGTCGTAAACATTAAGTCGGATAGCATCATACGCAAATAATTGTTTATCTTGACAAACTCGTGAGTGAAACATTCGTAGATTAATAAATTAACACGTTGATCAGTAAGTGTGTATTTCGTAATAAATAAAAGAGATATCAATAACAGTAATATGCAGTTAAGATATATCGTAAAGCAAAATTATAAATATATAATTATGTTAATATTCCATAATAATATGATACTTATTATTATCATTTTATTATTCGAAGAATAATTATGTATAAAGTTTTTGTATTCGAAGAAATATATCATAAAATCACGATTTGGAAATCTTTTACGTCATCAATTTTAAATTTTGAGCTACACGTATATTACGTAACTCTAAATTCCTCCTAAACCGACATTTCTGACAATTTTGCATTTGGAAACATTTGCTTCGCGTAGAAAAGCAAGCGTGATTGAAAAACGTTTATCTCAACTCTGACTTTTACCTTCGTTTTCTGTTTCAAGAATTTCGTGATCTTGAAGATCGGATTCGGCATCTTTGGCCTCGGCATCCTCAATCACTGGCGTTACCTTCGATGGATACTAAAAATCGCGGTCGACACCTTCTTCTTAAGTCTTTCTCTCCTTCGTTGACAGATGGAAAATTGTGTGAAAGTCGTGTTTACATTATGCCTCTTACTCAAATTGTATTTCTTCGAGAAACATAAAGTTTTTTTTAAAGAAGTACAGTTGCAATCGAGCAACAAATAGATGCAACGTTCAACGTTCTTCCTAACGTAATGTTCCTTGAGAAGTCACAGCGAGAGAACTTGTTTACATTAATATTATTATTTGATATTCCAATAATATTCCTAACTGGTTTCAAACAGCGTTAAAAAAAAAACATTTAACGTTACTTGACGTTACCGCACACCGATGTAATAATTCCTTTTTTATTTATTTATTTATTCTGGCAAGTCATTTGACGACTGAACTTCACTTCACGAGGACTGAAGCCGTACTGGAGCTTTCGGAATAAATCTAATACGTTCATACAAGTGATGAATAGCGAGAGGAGGGGAAAAGAAAATGAGTGACGCATATACTTTGGCAGATGCTTTCCTGACGACTGCGCATCCTCGGCTGCGCAACACGTGGTGCTACCCGTTCTAAAAATTTCTCGTGTGTTCTTCACTTTTTCCTCGCGAATGTTCTCGTGAACGTCTCGAGAACCGTCTTCCCTGGACTACGTTAATTTTGGCAAATCCAAGAAACATAATTGCATATATTATGTTCAATCCTTTCAGAATGTTGTCTTGCAAAATATTTCATCTTACAGCTTTCAAATCACTAATCTTCAACAATTGCTCGACGTGTATTTATATTCCATTAAACTCAACTTAGATCACTTATTTTCATTTTATACGCCTTTGCCTAGTTATAAAATTATTTTTAATTAGTTCTGCAAGTAATTCGACGTGATTATTCTCATCTTTAATTATCTTGCAAGTATCCACTGACAGCATATACCTATATACTGATAAAATTAATATAACTTTCAGTGTATTTTTGCGGAAAATTCCACACATCGGTTGTGGATAACACGTAAGCGAAATCTGACCCGACGCGGTTTTTTAAGCGACAAATTACGCCCGGCTTTACAATAAATACCGCCGCGTCCAAAAATAAGCGAATTTAAAGCATGCCCGAAGCTTGGCCATCCTGTCGTTTATTTTTGAACGATCAGATCACGAAGTGTTCGAGGACCTAAAAATACTGTAGTCGCGAATAAATCATACGCTTTTGTTATTAATGATCTTTTTTGATTGGCAACGTTTTTTGTTAATTTTCCAAAAGTCAACGAAAGTGTTTCTTCTACGTGAGCAACATGTCAAAGATTTATGAACTTATATCAATTTTTTATGTATGAATGCATTGAATGCGTCATTCCTGATGAATTTTTTATTTCTTTGACCACGCGTATTTTTTCTATTTAAGTAAATTTATGAGTGATTCTGTTACGTAAAGAAAATAGAATAAGTGAATAGAAGAAAATAATTTTCGAATTTACAGCGCAAGAAAACATTAAATTAATTTTTATTATCTGGAATCGATATCTGATTACGATAAGTAATGTCGTGTCTCTTTTTAGCTGCAAAATTGTTTTTATCCCGATAAGATCGTTATTATTAACTTTAGTTCACAATTGAATCCAAAGGTTTATTAACCTATCGACACAATATATTTTTTTTTTTACAAAATAAGATGTTTAGAAAAGAGCGAAACATTTTCAATTTAACTTTATCCGGCATTTAAAAAGAAAAAAGAAAAAATTTTGTCTACACATTACAAACGATCGAGTGCATAAAAGGTATTTTCCCAAGAAAATGATATCCGTTACATCTGTGTCAATTTACACCGCCTGTGTCAATTATCATCAATAATGCATCGATATTATGCAAGCGCCGACTAATTCATAGAGTACGACTCTTGACACAAGTTGGTCTACATTATTGCACGCTTGCATCATGCAAGATAGGTATACGCAGCATTTATCACGTCGCGAATGTGTCCAAACCTTATTCTTCCGTAAACAAGTTGCAAATATTGGTTCGTCCTCCACTGCCGTTTCATAAGGAAGCGTTATTAAACGCTCTTCAAGCAGAATGTTATACAGAGAGAGAGAGAGATCCTATTACCGTCAGATACATATATTTTTAAAGAAAATATAAACAATCGAAGGAAATAGCTTTTATACCTTCCGCTTCGAATTCCCACTCATGACACAACGCGATGCTGTTTATCACAATTACCATTTCGCCTTGGAATCGATAATCTTTATCGTCTTCGACGACGCAGCACTGATTTGCATGAAGCCGTAAGAATCGACTAAATATGGAAAGAGTGTGCTATAAGTATTTCGAATCGCGCGCGGTGTGATAGAAATCTGCGAGAAATTGTAAACGAAAACTGTTGTTAACGTATTATGAGATATATAAATATATTGTATATATACATATACATAGAGAGAGAGAAAAAGAGACGATAATAATAATGCGATAAAAACATTATGCATGCGCGAGTCGGAGAGTCTCGAACAAGTGCATGCTGCACACCCATCTAGATTCTAGTTGAGAATGTTCTACGACCAGGAGGAACAGGTGCATGCAGTCTGTTTTCGGCAGTGATGTGCGATTCGTCGAGATAAGAACCGGAGGAGATAAACCTAACTCGAATAAAGTCCAAATATTAAGAGTGAGTCATTAGTTAAACGAAATCGTTATTAAAGAGAAGTTCCTTGTACTGATCTGTACATCATTGTTCGTGGATTACCGCGGGGACATGAATGAGACAGCACAAGAGTGTAAACAGCAAGATCATAAAGAATTCTCTACAAACTATTTCGCATCACGCGAAACTAACATACTAAGTCGTGATAACTGATAATATAATCGAATGTACCGACATGAACAATCGAAGCGGGCAAAGCGGGTTGGAAAAGTCGGCTTTAAAAAAAAAGGAAGAAAAAAAAAGGACACCAAACGATAGGCACGGCCGCAACATCGCGTGACAACGCGGGGTGCACCCGAGATCTAACAAAGGTCTAAGGTGCGGCGGTGTTATCTAATTGTAAAAGGTGCATTGTTCAACATCGAGCAATTAGAGTGCCTAATGATATTATAGATATCATCGATATCACCGGGGAGGTGGGCGGAGTAATCGATACCTCCGAATCCTGGATCTGCTCGGAATCGGCCGACGTGCTCGAGGTCTTCAGGATGCTGTACAGCTTTACGTAGGGGGCCTTGATCAGCTGTCGGCCAATAGAATCGGCCGTGTTTAGCAAATATCTCGCCGCTCGCGGCATCATTGCGGTATACCGAGCCCCGGCGCGATCCTCGCGTCGAAAATCAACAGCCGGCACACGGTGTTCGGTGACAATCGTGACAACGACGAGCGCCGGAATCGAGTGGCCTTTGATGTGGCCATTGATAACGGATGACTCGCACACTCACGATTTCGCGAAATATTTGGCGTATCTCGGCGTTATCCGATAGCCGGTCGACACGAGGATCGAGTTATTAGCGAAATTAGGAACTAGAAACGTTCGCAAGTTGTCAGAAAAAGAGATCGATGCGGTTTGAAAAAATATCAGAAACAGCAATCTCTTTTTCTTCGACGAATCATACTGCAAAGTTCGAAATCAACGATTTCAAATTTTGCATTGAATCCAAAGTCAATTTCTCTGCAAGAATTTTAAATGAAGATCGTGACGATCAACATTTTGCGCATTAAATATGTCCATCATTAATTCGCGAGACTCGAACTTCGGTTGAAACGGAGATCTCAAATTGCAGACAATACGCTTATAAACGTATAAAGATACGTTTAGATAGATAAAATTTAAAGTCAGTCGGCAAAATAAAGTTCTTATCCACTTATCGAGGCGAAAAGTTTCAAAATTCTTCAAATTTTCAGTAGCAACTTTGTGAAAAAGTCTCTACCTAGCTGCTAGAAAAGAGCAATGGGATATTCGACGATGTCTCTTGACAGTACTCACCTCCCAGGATTCCCTTGTCAACTCGCTGATTTCGTCAGTTTTGGGCTCCTCCGGGGAATCCGCGCCCTCGCCGCTCTCGCGGGGCGACAGTTCCGGCGACAGGTCGGTGTCTGTATCGGACAGGATGTAGCCGCGTTCCCGCCAGTAGTTCTCATCCAATTCACCGTAGAGACTCGGCACCCACGCATGAATAAACCTGTATAGATCGTCCACTCTGCAACGAGAAGAAAAAAAAAGAACGATAAAATCGTCATTATTTTTCGGCAGTGGGCAAAAAATTCTTCCCAATTTTCCAATATTTGTTATTAACTTATTTATCAAACTATCGATTTAAGCTTAAATACTACGAGCAAAGGTTCTCCTATAGCAGAAAATTTATTGTTTTTTTATATCGCTAAGTAATGCCACTATATATGTATAATATATGTATATAAATACAACAGTATCAGTTAATCTATTGTTATTGCATACTCTTTCTGCATAAAATGTAAGAATATTCGTAATACTATCGGTGCAGAGGTAAGATTTTAGCTTAAAAAACTAGCTGACAGTTTATAAATAAAATTCAACGATAATGCAAGCTGAAGATAAAATATTGGAATAATCTAAAAAACAGATAACAAATTAATATTTTTGCGAAACACATATGTGTGACGTTTCGATTCGCGTTACATTTCTTTTCAACTAGAAAATAATCCTTCATATAATCTTTCATGCAAATCAAAACGCTATACTTGGCGCGAGACACTACCGTGCCTCTTGAAATAAATTGTATAGAGAGGCAATTTTATAGCTCTTAATTTTAGAGATTTTTATTTCTAAAAACAGATCAACATCACGGATTAAAATTTAATATTTTGCTACTACGCGAGACACATATATGTATATGTGATATTTTGATTCGCGTTACATTTTTCATTCGATCAGAGAATAATTTTTTATATCAATCCACGAATTGTATACAGAGATAAGTTTATAGCTCTTTTAGAGATTTTAGTTTAAAACTAGATAACAGTTTATAAATAAAATTCAACGATGATGCAAGCTGAAGATAAAATATTGGAATAATCTAAAAAACAGATAACAGATTAATATTTTTGCGAAACACGTAAACTGAAGATAAAGTTATTGAAATGGTCTAAAAACAGATCAACACCACGGATTAAAATTTATTATTTTGCTACTACGCAAGATACATATGTTTTGATTCGCGTTACATTTTTTATTCGATCAGAGAATAATTCTTTATATCAATCCACGAATTGTGTAGAGAGATAATTTTGTAGCTCTTCTACAGATTTTAGTTTAAAACTAGGTAAGAGTTATAAATAAAATTCAACGATGATGCAATCAGAAGATAAAGTTATTAAAATGATCTAAAAACAGATCGACATCATGGATTAGAATTTAATATTTTGCTACTACGCGAGACACACATATATGTAATGTTTCGATTCGCGTTACATTTTTTTTCAACCAAAAAATAATTCTTTACATGGATTCAGGAATGAATTATAAAGAGAAATAATTAGAGAAAAATATAGAAAAACGTCTTAGAATTATAGCTCTTAGTTTTAAAGATTTTAATTTAAAATTAGATAAAAGTATAAATAAAAATTCAATAATGATGCAAGCTGAAGAAAGTAAACTCTTCATATAAATATCTAAGAATAAATTGTACTGAATTTTATAGCTCTTAGTTTTAGAGATTTTAGCTTATTAAAATTCAACTGACAATGCAAGCTGAAGATAAAGTTATTTCTGAATGGTTATTTCTGGAATGATCTAAAAAACAGATCAACATCACGATTCACGGATTAAAATTTAATATTTTGCTGTTACACGAGACACATATGTGACTTTTCTTATTTGCGTTACATTCGCCATTTTTTCCAATATAATTCTTTATATCAATCCAAGAATTGTACAAAGAGATTATAATTTATTAATTTTCTAGCTCTTGGTTTTAATTTAAAAATAAATAGGAGTTTATAAACAAAATGCAAGGTGCGCGATGTCTATATGCGACGTTTCGCGACTTTGACGCCGCAGCTGATTGCGAGGACTGCTATCGCATGCCACGTTTTACCTGCGATGTACGAAGGGCATCACGCCCGTCACCGCTCCTCTCACGTGGCGGTCGTAAATAAAATTCAGCATATCGCCGACCGTGCTCATCGCCCGATTCATCGCCGCGTCGTAGACGAGAGAGCAGCGTATTAGACGGACAACGTCAGCTGCGCGCGCGCCAGCCAGCTACGAGTGTCACGTCGCGCGCGACCAATTATCCGAGACGTCGCGGATGATCGCGGAACGTATCAAGCGTTCGTTATCACAGCTTCCGTCTCTAACCTTCTGACAATTCCTAATAGATCTCCAATCTCTCGGCCGCGATACTGTTTTATTTATACGCGCGACACACGTCGGCGATTGATTCGCGCGGCGCGGCGGAGCTCCCGGGATACGTAACGCGCAGCACTTCGCGATAGACGCGGAACGCGCGTCTCCTATGTATGTATGGAGCGGAGAACGACCGGAAAACGGAGTGGCTGCCCAGATACGTCGACGAGCGATTCACGGACATGTCACGTGCCCGCCGATTCGCTCGGTGCACCTGTACTTTTGTTTCGTATACGTGCCTCGCGGAACGTTGTTGCTCGCCGTACATCACGTCGGCGTGGCGTTTCAGCTTTTTAGCCGGCCAAGGCTCCTCGCAGTCGCAGTTTTCCTTGCCTCACCGGACAATGCAGAGTCCAACAAACGCAGAATTCATCTCGCAACGCGTTCCCGTCCATACAGTTAGACAAAAAATAAAAAGCTGTAAAATTACTCCCTCTGCGCAATTCATTGTTCGACGTAAAAAAATATTCTAAAAATTCGCTGAAATAGCGCCGACACAAAGTCGAATTTTTATTCAATTCAGTCGGGTATCGTTACTGCAAATCGCGAATGTAACGTGAAAAACATTTATACGTATCTCACGTAGTAAAAATATTAAATCTTAATCCATCGATCTCTATTTTTTAGACCACTCCAATAACTTTTTTTTATCTTCAGCTCGCATCGTTGAACTTGATTTACAAACTGTTATCTAGTTTCAAACTAAAATCTCTCGCCAGGCGAGATTATAAATATTTGTATACATTATACACAGAAAAAATGTGCAAACAATATATTAAATGTTCTTATTTTATTTATTCGGCATTTTTTTACGATATGTACACCGAATTTCTTCCAATCGGAACTTTTTATTGTAGAAAAATCGGATAAAGTTCCGATCCATCTCCGATTTCGATGAAAAAGCTTTATTTCGGGTTAGACTCCTACGAATCCTAGGAAACCATTTTTCAAGATAAAATGATAAAAAGTAGAGGAAGATTTTAACAATTCTACAAGATGTTATAAATTTTTATAAATTATTATATATTATATAAACACTTCTCCCAACTTTAATTTAAACAAGTCTTTCTGTTCAAATCATATTTTGATTCAAATCATATCAACAATCATATTTTAGAAGTTTTTATGTTGATTTAAAAGCATTGAAAACATGTTCCACATGAGTTTTAAACTTTTCACGCGAAGAGAGATCCACTCACTGCACCCTCTGCTTATAGGGCAAAACGAGGTCTTATCATTGTACGGTTCGAGTTTTCAATTTTCCACGCGAATCGAAGTCTACCCCCGCTTACATGTGTACTGTCTATACACATATCAGCAAATTAGCAGTACAACTTCCCTTAGCAGTTATATTTCTTAAATTTTTTTGTCAATAACTTTTTAATAAATAACGAACGACAGCTTTTAGAAGGTTACTCAGGAGAGTGCTCTCTATAATATATGTTAAGGTCAAAATCGCAGGAGTTGCTTCTCTAAACTAAATAATTACCACACTTACTAATTTTTCTACTATTTTATCTTGAAAAATGGCTTTCTTGTAAGAGTCGCAAAAATTCGCTTTAAGGGCTTTCATTTTAACCCAAAATGAAGCTTTTTGCAAAGTTTTATCGAAATCGGAGGTGTAAACCCGCGTTTTCGAAACTTTATCCGAAAAATCTTTAAATCGATAGTCCGATAAATAAGTTACAAATATTAGAATTAAGAATAGTTTAAGAAGACACAAAAACGCATGCATCGTTTTCTATGTTTTCTTAAATATATTAAACACGCAAAAATTAATTTAATTTTATCACTCGCTGATACGATATCGATACAAGATGCAATATCGATTTTATTCTTGTAACACTTATAATACTTAATGACAATACTATTTTTAGCGACTTTTAATTTATCTAATGATATAAGAGCGATTACCGAGAACCCATACTGGTACGAGGAAATGAGGTCGCTCTCGATAGATCTTAATCCGAACGAACGCTTAAGCCAATCTTAATTGCGTATTGTTCGTTACAATCGCGATACTGGGAAATGGCCGATGGTATTTGTTGTAAACAAGTGGCACTCGAAAAGGGGTGTTAACAAGATTTGCGCGATATCATGATACATATATGTAGATGACATACAAAATTCTAAGAATCGGGATTATATTATCTTAATTAAACAACAACATGCAACGTAGGACACACCTCCCTTTCTTTCTTTTAAAATTAAGATATATTTCGATATTTGTTTTATATACGAGATATGAAACAAATACGATAGATTAAAGTATAATAGAAATGAATAAGTGCCTCTAGCATGATCCTAAATTGCACGTTACTTCTCGAAAAATTCTAGCGCAATTCTCGTTACTTTAATGTATTAATTTAATGTATTAAGTTCATATTTCACACGTGCGAGCAAAATATTTATTATTTCGTTGTTGAAATAATCTTTAGACACATGCGGCAAGAAGAGAAACACTGGCAGCCGACGCGTAGCGAACCTTGATCGAGCATCAGCGAGCGTATAAATAGAAGTTCCGGCGAAAATCTATTTTGCGTGTCTTGCGACGTAGCATGTGTCCGGTCGTAACGCGTTCTTTCGAACGGAGATGTGCGTAAATCGGCTGTATTATACAAAAATAACGCAGCTAAAGTTTTCGCCCGAGGGAAATTTACCGGCGTGTTTCTACCGAGAAACGTCACCGTCGAATATTTATTTGTGCAAGATGAAATGATTGATTTATCGCGGACAACGCGGCGCCTGTAAGGGCTCATGCACAATAAGAGAAATAAGGAACAAGGAATTAAACATAGAGAATTCATAGCCGCATCTTTTTTCAAAACTCTATGTTTAATTCCTTGTTCCTTATTCCTCTTCAAGACTGTGTTCTTGAAAAAAGATGCGACTATGGCCGGTATTCATAGTCGGATCTTATATTTAAGACCATCTTAAGTACGATCTTGAACATTTAAGACCACCTTAAGTAAGATGTTATGAACCAATCACAGAGCCGTATATTACTTAAGACATTACTTAAGACAGTCTTGAAATAAGAGCCAACTATTGAATACCGGCTTATGAATTCTCTCTATGTTTAATTCCTTGTTTCTTATTCCTCTCATTGTGCATGAACCCTAACTCGTTTTCCGACGACAACTAGTCGTTGAAAAAAAAAGAGCCGCCGATCTTGATAAAATAAAATTTTAGGAATGCACGAATCCCGAAAAAATCCGGTTTTCGTGTTTAAACATGCTAGGAATAAACTGCGGAACGCAAAACAAAGAGCGTGAAAAATTTATAATATCAAAAATACGGTCCAAACATTATGTTGCATAGTTTTGAGTTTCTACATATATCATCTAATTGTAAGATCGCCAAGGTCATATACTGGTTTAGTACTGGATACTTCAAACGATTATGGTATATAACTTGGATTTAACTGTGAAAACGAAGTTTCAAACTCGATTATATTCCTATTTTATGTACTCCATTGCAATATCTCAAGGGACGCGACGAGACGTTGCGAGAGATAGCCATGTGAGAAACAACTTACCTGTTGCGTGGTACGCTGAACCAGTATTCGGGACGCAGCTTCTTCTTGCCGTAGCTCATAATTGGCGTCGATCGTGGTATCTTCTTGTCCTTGGGTCTTCCTGTTCGTAGTCTCAAGTATAACGGTGGGTCCTCACAGGAACGAGCAGGTCGTGGGATCAGTTCTGCGTAATGTCGGAAAATATTTATCGATATAATTTAGATACTCCAGTAATAAGAGTGTTTTATATTCAACAGATTTATCTTTTCGATATAGAACTCGCGAATCCAGGCAATATGATTCATGATTTCGTCATAATAAAGAAATCTTTTTGCGATAAAAAGCTCGTATATTTTTGTATATGTAAGATTCTTTCCTGAGGTTCTTTAAGAACTGCTAAAAACCACACGTAAATACACCGATAGGTTGAAAACACGAATAAAATTGGAAAACGAGGCAAGCACATTACCACAAAAAAGTGAGTAGAGAGTGTCAGAGTAAGAATTATATATGTAAAAGGAATAACGATAGCAACGTGGGGTAGAAACGTGATAGATGAATGATACATATTGCACAGATATTGTAGAAGAGTTTGACAAAATATATGTGCAGCAAGAAATGGTGACGAAAATGGAAATAACCATTACAGTGATACAGTGTATGGTCGCCCGTAAGTTGCGCAAATCATGTTTAATGCATGACAGTAAATAAAATGAGTAAGAGACAAAAAAACATGTTACGTTCGAGACAGACGTACGAAAGAGGCAACTGAAGAATTGGGAATTCGCGTCACAAGGAGAAGAGCAAGCTAATACTGTATGAACCTACCCAGGCCTTCGAGTTCGGGAAAATTAGGTGCTTGGACTAGAGGGGCAACAGAAACAAATGACATTACTGTATTAGTATGAACCTGTTGCTATCTAAAATGATGAAACCCGTTGTGCTAATCTGAAATAGATAAAATATTACTGGAGAGAAAGACAGACAGAAAGATGTGATTGAACAATGCAGAAATGTACAACAGTTACTACCAAAATCTATAACAATCGAACATATCACACATTTCACAGAAGTAGTATAGTTTGCCTCAAAAGACTTATTCGATTATCATAGAAAATATTAATACGAAAAATCTGAAATTCTATGCTAAATATGCTTTAAAGTGACAATTAAAAGATCATTTAAATTGAAACAAGACGCGTCCGTCACATGCAATGTGTGGCACAAAGGGTTTCAAGATTCTGAAGATATATCTGTATATTTTGTTTGTAAAGAAATATGTTATGAAAAGTGCTTGTTCAGTTAAATCTTTTTATTAAAATACAATTTGGAAAAATACGTATTTATCAGGATATAAGCTAAGATCGATAAGAAAGTTAATTTACATCAAACAAAACCCGTATAATTTATGTTACTTTCTCCCAAAATACTCGATAAATATTTTGTACATCAAAGAAAGGTAATATTTAACGTTTACTTAATGGAATGACGTATGGAACTGATAATGACAAGCAAATATACGATCTAAAACAATGATAGACTACCTTAATGTACACCAAGGTAAGCGCATTTGGTTACCAATCCCAAGTTTGCCTGGCGGTTTAAGACAATATTAACGAAATTTAGGAAACAAATTTAGGAAAAGAATTATTTTCACACAAATTCATAGTAATTTATAGCCAAAGGCGCTCGAAATTCTGAGACAAGGACAATAAACTGGCAAAACAACACGGTTTAAAAAGCTATCTATGCGTTCTCGGGCAAGTGCAGTGCGTGATATATTAATCCCGTTTGCCATCCCCTTATCGTTACTAATCAATTCTTTTCTATCCATATATCGATGCCAATATTAAATATTATATGAAAAATAACAGAGACAGGTGTGTTTTGTGTAAAAGGGAAGTCTGTTGGAGTATGCCTTCATGATTATCAGAGTATCTATCCATTCCGATAGGACATGAAATATTTTATGGACAGGTCTCTATGCGGTCGTGATACTTACTGTCGAAACTCACAAATAATTCCGGCATATCGTCGACTGAGACCATACTGCGGTAATCTAGTCGCGGTGCCGTCGCAGAAGTTTTGCTACCTCGACTGCTATCGACGCTGCTGCTGCCAGAAGATGTTAAAGGTTGCTGTCTAATAAAAGTACCCACGGAAGAGCGTCTGAAAGAAAATTCATAAAAAATTTAATTATAAAAAAGACAGGGAGACAGAATTTCTTATTAGACAACATTCCAAACGCTTCTGAACGACAAGTACATGTTAGCTGTCATATCTAACTAAGTTGTAACAATATCGAATTTGCACATCATCATAATTCAGAAGCGATATGTACAACATCCATAACAATAATAATAGGAATTAACAAGGTGTATCCAGTATAAATGACGAATAATGAATCATGTGACTGCTTGAGGATACTAAACACTGTGTAAAATTGATTACGAGTTAGCTGTAAGCGATCTGAAAAGTAGTACCGGTAGTGTCTGTTGCCTGAGTTGTTCGGCAAATAATATGATTTACCTGAAAGCAGGAGCCCTCAATCCCAGAATGTCTTCGAAATTAAAAAATAATAGCGAAACAATGGAAAAGTGTATGGAAGGAAGAAACATTTAAATAGTAGAATCCTCGGAATATTTTGATAATCGCTACATAGTGCATGTACAATTTTACTCTTTCGTAATATTTATATTTATATTTATAAGATTTAATTGATATAATGTTTCTTTCGTAATCAGAACATTGAGGAGGATTCTACTGGAACAGAACGTTTCCGAAACGACAGAGGTTGATCAGATGAGAAGTAGAAAACAGATCAGGTAAAAAATAGAGGAGACTAGGAAAAAGGTGGAAATACAACAATGCAAGGTTACGGTCGGGTCCAGACTCACCCGATAAGACCTCCTGGACCAGGTGAGAAATTGCTGAAGTCCTGGGAGAGAGAGGAGGCGGTAAGCGGAGGAGTTCCGCCCGCTCTACCGCCCCCGCCACTCTCTTCGCTGGGTGTTTTAGCAAACAGGCCCGAGCTAAAGTCACTCACCAGGTTGATCGGCGAGCTTTTATCCACCACCATTACATAGTCTTTGTTAGTTATATTAAAAATGAATAGTAAAGCGTTAATGAATATCTAAATTCGTATTGTATGCAACGTAGGCGCAACGTAAACGTCTAGGAGTTTCGTCACAATCGACCGCGCAATAATTATCAGTCTTTTAGATGACTAAACTGCCTGTATACCTTCATATTTATATATTTATTTCACGAGTTTTGTATTGTAATGCTTTTCATATGCCAGAAGCTCTTCCTATGCAAGTAGCTAATATATGCTACGTTATAACAAATGAGGCTACACCTGTTTCATTTCATAAAGATAAAATTGACTTTTTATCTATCAAAAAAGGATAGATAGACAGAATTTCTTATAGATACAATAAACGCATAAGTTACACCAGGAGAATAACTGCTTACAAATAACCTCATTTGTATGTATTTACTAAATATAAAAGTTCGCAAAAAGCAAGTTAAAATAAAAGCGATAAAATTATTAGTTTTTCTTTTCTTCTGTAAATATGCATATTTGCAAGAATGTTACTCATTCTTAGCAGAATAAAAGAGTGTGAAGAAATAAAAGCGGTTGTAAAAATGTCATATATTTAAAATAATTCAAACACGCTAGATTGTTTATCGATAATTATCAATACAATATGAGATAAATTTGTTCACCTCGAGAAGACTTTGCTGAAAACAGAGGAATGATGGGAATCCGCGCTGTTCGGGAGGCTCGATATCTTGTCAGAGAGAGATTTGCTGCTATCATCATCCTTCTCTCCAGTTAAACCTTCCATCCAGGATAATGGATATGACAGACGTTTTAGCATCTAAAATGTCAAAACAAATACATAAAATATATAAACGAGTATAATATCGCGTTATTGTGATGCGAATGTTAAATTTAATACCTTGTTCTTTCGAGTTTCCTGTTTATCATCCTCCTTATGCTCTTCATCCTTCTCGGGTTCTTCTGCATTGCTCTCTAGGCTAAAGGACACCGAGCTGGCTTTTTTCCTGCCATTAATAGCAGAAGTGGCTTCCAACGTGCTCGTAACATTCGTTGGTGCTATTGTTATCGGAGGAACCCAATCCGAAGATAAAACAATATCTGCATCAGAATAAACTTTTTTCGATGGTATAGGCTGTACTACTGGGATAGGTGGATTAGGATCGCGGATATCGATACCAGAGTCATGGCACGACAATTTGACTAGAGATCCTTCTTCGTCTTCGGGAATGGCATTTGATTTAGCTGGTGGTTCCGCCTGCAATAATTGTTTATATATACATAAATATGTAATTTTAATTTATTATATAATTGCTATCAAGACAGAAATATGATCACCTTATCAGAATTTAACGAATCTTGCTGTTCGTCATCAACAGAAAATGTACGATCTTTGCTAGGAACTGCCCAATGATGGTCAAGCATGGAACGTCTGCGTTCCTCTAAAGTTCTACTACCTTGGCCGCCAGTGCAACATTCTTTCTCATTGTCTTTCTCACTGTCTTTCTCACTGTCTTTCTCTTTCTCTTTATCTTTGGTCGAGGTTGAATTCTCCTCCTGCAACAACGATATATTCGTTATAAATTACAATTTTAACATTTTATTTTATATAACAAATGTCGATATTGGCAACAAAAGAATACATACACTCTGGAGATTGGTAGGAGTGACGAGCTCTCGGTCAAAGGCCTTTGGAAAAGCGTCGCCGTCTCTTTCAGCGCAGCTACACACACTTTCGCTATCGTCGGCTGCTAATTCAGGAAAATTCTCGTCCTTTCCCGGAGATTGACATTTATTACGATTATCTATTTGGGGTTTCTTCATGTAATAAATCTCAGGCTTTTTGTCCAAATGTCCGGATTCGGTATGGGAGACCCTCATATGCGCGATGTCAAAATAAATCGCAGCATTGACTACAAACTCCATCGGAGCGATCACCCCGTAAGATTCAGCACCGTGCTCGATGACGAGAGGATCAGACACGTTTGGATCGAACATAACTGCGTTTGGTGTGACCAGCAGCACCCCGCCGACTACACCCTAGAAGAATATTTAAATCTCAGAAAATGTTGAAACTTTTGCATGAAATTTACAGATATTAAAAAGTACTAGAGACAATTACCTGGCCATCTGTGATGTGCCTGACATTAATTTTCAAGAATCTTTCTCTGAATGGTTGTTCGTCATCATCTGCAGTCGCGCCAGAGGTTCCAAGAGGTGTTTTTATGCGTTCCATATGGCCTGGTTTTGGTGACACTGGTCTCAAATTATCCAGAAGTTCTGCAAAACCAAAAACGAATTGCGAGAATAAGTGCGAAGCAGAGAAAAACATGCTTTAAAATACCCCCCAAAAAATACATGTTTTACTGAAATTAAAAAAGGTGATGCTGGTTTATCAAACTGTCTACAAGAATTTCTTAATTACGTCATTCACAAAAGAGTTACGATAGCAAGTAGCCTAACTTGGATCAAGGAGCCGGATAATAACGTTTTCGATTGAGAATCCTGCGGTGTTTAAAAAAGTTCGTTATCTAAAGACTCTGAAGAAGACAAGTCATGACACTTGTTTAAATCCCAACTGCCCATGTCGATCTAACCTCGCATGCAGAATGATGCGACGTGACTCGTTATTCGTCGCAATAAAACGCGAATAACGAGTCACGCGTATACAATTCCGACGAAATCGGCAATTACACCGTCCATCTCATTTGCCACAACGTCACGATTGTAGCGCAGGCATTATTAGCGCTGGCATATAGATTAGAACCGTGTTTACGCGGCTTCGCACACCGACCAGCGTGCAGCGTGTGCACCGTGGTCGATCAGCTGATGCGCGCGACATACCGGGTGACCCGCGCGTACCGCTCCAGAATTCACTCCCTGGAGTTCCTGGACGTTGCGAGTTGCGAATATCGCGGACACTCGCTCGCGGCGAAACGGAGCATCGCGGTCCGCGGAACAAAATCGAAGAGCTAAAATCGGCCCGCTTTATACTTAAAATAACTGTCTTTTAACCTTTCCGCGTGCGATATCGATCCGAGGATACCGCGCCTCCACACGTTCATTTCGTACAATCCGATAACTTGAGAATCTCGAGATAAAAGAAAAGAGAGAAAAAAAACGAACTAAAGATGCGAATTAAAATTTAAAAAAAGTATTGAGTGCGGTACAGGACTTTTCAGAACAGTCGTACGGAGTCCGTCGCTCGCTTAAATTCTTCCTCGCCGATTTATCGATCTCGGGGGAAAAAGACAGGAAGATGTCGAGGCACTGATAGCTTTCGTATACGTATACAATCTACAATCTACGTCGCACGACATACGCGGCGTCGAGCCACCTTCATGATGCGACTGCGCTTTTCACGGTGTGCGCCGCGTCGACCCTTCGCTTCGAGTTTCGAGTCGCAGAACTCGCAGATCGCGGGAGATGCGGGGTCCACGATCGCGGCCATCATCTTCCTCCTCCACTTCCCCTCGCCCTCGCTTTTCGGAGTTCGGCACTCGGCACCGCAAAACGTGACGACGTCGCGCACACGTGTCGCGCGAGTGTCGCGATCACGTGTCCGCGACGTCCGCGTTGCGGTGCAGCAACCAGTGCGACGCAGCGGCGGCGCGGCGGCGCCGATAACGGCGGTGACAAAGCGTTTCCCGAAGAAGAAGAAGACATAAATAAACTTCGAACGAATGTACATACGTAACAATTCGAACCTGGCTATTGTTCCGCTAAACAGACAAACAGCCGAGCAGTGAATCACGAAATTGTGTAACGTCGGGACACGAGTTATATTCTCTGTGGCGCTAAGTCTAGAAACAATTTCCCTTCGCAAGTGCGTACAATGCGGATATTAATTGAACTGTCGCGAATAAATAAGCAGCTACGTATTTCGTCAGAAATTGGACTGTCTCGCGTGAACGCGTGTTAGCGTCAATATGCACATATTACGGAGAGACAGAAACAATACAAAATATTTCGTTTCTTCATTCCGAGGAAAAGAAAATTGTACGTATATTTACTTTTTTAAATTTATACATATTGTAAAGCTTGTGTATCCAAATAATCTATTATTTCTTACGTTATTCTTTACGTAAGTTTTCTGTTTAACGTATTACGTATTACATAATTTTTCAAATTAATTTTTTTCTATCAATTTAGCATATTACACAATTTTTCGAATTAGATTTCTCTAACAAAAATGATTTGCGAAATTCAGTTCCGAGAAAAGCTTGACAACTTAAAAGTATGCTAATGCGATGTTCCAACAACGATATAAGCGACGACTATTTTCGAGCCCAAAATTATTCTAATTAGCTCGCTCGAACATGTAGTAATGAGTGGACCATACTTTTACCTATAATCGACAGGACAGGTGAAACGCGGGGATTTCACGGTTTGCCGCGGGCGACAGGCAGATAAAACACGAGAAGGCAATCGCGTTAGTCACAATAGCGCTCCGTATCGATTTCTCGGGCACGGGTATTACGGGGTAACGCGATGTGGTAACGTATTAATATTCATTCGAACGGTCGACTTTGTACGCAGATAATAATATAATATCCGATATCCCCAATTCTTTCCTCTGTGTGTTTAGTCAGGTGAGAGCCAATCTAGCGCATATCACGCACGACGCCCAGGCACAGGCGGCGTAGCTGAATCCTGCTGAATTATTCATAGCCACGCCGCTACGCGTGTATCAAATCTGTCTCGCGCATTAGCATAATACGAGACAGGATACAGGACCTCCGGGCGACGTATCCGACGGGAATAAGGATCGAAATCTCCGTTTTAATTGCACGTCCTCGTTACGTCGTAAGGAAAAAAAAGGAGCGCGATGGCCGCCTGTCGCGACGGATTATGTCTGACTCTCTAAGGATATTCGATTCTGAATCGATTTATTTAAAGAATCAATCTTTTTAAACAAAAAAATGATTTTTTTAAATTCAATTTTGATACAAATCAATTATTTTAATAGAGAATTGATTTACGATTCGTTAATAAAAATATCTTTAGATTTTAGGTTGAATTTTTTCAGTTTTAAATAAAATATCCGTTTTGTAAAATAAAAACATCTTTTTATATAAATCAATTCTTATTTTTAGTGTTCTTGCAGTCTGTGAAAGTATTAAGGTAAAAAAGTGAATCCTTTGTAAGATATTTCACTTTTATTTTAATATTTCTTTATATGTAGTATGTACATTTAATTTTTACAGTTTATTATCTTATCTTTTTTTATACATTCTGATAAAATATGAAATATTTTGTCAAATTCTTTTGATTTATCTTAATACTTTTAAATGTAAAATGACAAGAAGAATTGATTTATGTATAAAACAAGATGTTTTTATTTAAAAAATGTCTTGTTAAAAATTGAGATAATCTTTAAATCTTGAAAATGACATTATCTAGAATGAAGTTAATCCTTTTATTTGAAGCAATGCAACTTTGATATTAAAAATACATTTATTAATAATAATTTCTTAAAAATAATCATAAAAAAGACTATTCTAATATATTATATGTAAAAAGTATGTATATATATTTATATTTTTTAAATTGCGCATGATATCTTTAAATCGATCTTTTGGTCCGGTTTTTCAGTGAATCAATTTTAGTTATTCCCAGATTTAGTTATCCAAAATCGATTCAGGAATCGATATTTATTATAAAAATCGAACATCCCTATACTTTCTAATAAAAATAGATTTCAAACGTCGTCGAAAATATTTCTTTCTTTTACGTCATAAGTCATTCGATACTGGATTTAGCGATAAGCGTGACAAGACCGGATTATCTTTAATAAAATTTTAATTATCTATTCCTCGAAAGGTTATTATTCCTAAGGACTATCTGTATAACAATATCTATCGTACGCGTAATAATACGTAAACAAATTCCCTTCTCTGCTTTCGTTTACTAAACAATAACATTGATTACTTTGCTTGAGAGAATTATGATGCGAAGAAGAGAGATGGGAGAAGAGCGGCTAACGTTTCGATTAAAAAACCCCCTTCTTATCGGAATTTTATATCCGTCATTATAAAATTTTAAGTAGCATGCTGTTACACTGCTCGCAAAATAAAAGGAATTAAGAATAAAAAGACTCGCAAGAGCGTAACTCTTTGTTGAATATGAACTCGAGGATATCGGTTTTAGCAAACATTGTACGATAACCCAAGTCAGCATCCAAGAGGATTAAATGGAACGACGAAGATTACCTTTTTCTTCGGGTGGTAGGTCATCCTGGGACTCGTGATCGTGGCAAGGGTCAGGGCTGGGCGCATCCGTGGCCGATGCGCCTCCCAGGCGTCCTTCTCCTTTCGCCGGCACCCATAACTGCTGACCGGAATAAATGAAAGTACTTCCGAGCCTGTTCAATTTGCTCAGCTCGGACGGCGTCGTATCGAATCGCGCCGCCACCGACGTAAGCGTGTCTCTGTCACCCACCTGTAATTACGAAGGCAAACGTGTCATTAGGCGTCTCAATTTACGAGGGTACATAATCCCTCAAAGAGAATCACTTTCTTCGCAACGTCTCAACGCTCCTTGTTTAGCGCGTTTCACACAAATAACGGGAGGGAACGTCATTATCTTCGCCGTCCTTCATGAAGCATTTTAATTGGGATAATTACAACGAGTCGATCAGAGCGAGTGTGCGAAATGACTTAAAATTGATTTCTCGCCGTCAGCGAAAAGATGAGGCGTTTTTAATCCGAAAACGGACGTTTGAGGCTATTTAAACACCCCAGCGCTGCAGCGGCGAAAAAATAAAGCTCACATCACAGTAATTTTTATGTGCTTCTTTCGTTTTTAAATATTTTTTTTTTTGTTTCTCCTTAATTTTCTCAGAAAATGTTAAGTAAATCCATACACATATTGCCTTTGAATACTGATAAATTATATAAAACAAACAAAAATATGCAATATGTAATTAATAACAATGATTTTTAATTGGGGTGCAAAAGTAGTCTCGGGTGACCGTTTATATAC
Organism: Temnothorax curvispinosus; assembly: GCF_003070985.1. NCBI lineage: Eukaryota > Metazoa > Arthropoda > Insecta > Hymenoptera > Formicidae > Temnothorax > Temnothorax curvispinosus. The sequence goes on along the minus strand of NW_020213324.1, from coordinate 260,181 downwards.
AAAAAATGAGACGCCCGTTCTCGGATTAATAAAACAGGGTGGTCCGAAGCGTCAGGAATAACGTGTGTCAGCGATCGATCTAAATTTCTTCTTATTCGCTTTCGTAAATCGAATCCGTATTTGCGGGGCGCGTCTAACATAAGTGCACACGAATTGACTCGACGAGACGCGCCGGGAGGATCGCATCTCCGACAAAATCTCCGTTACTCCGTTTCGCGCATCTGAGAGCTTTCTCCGGTACGCATTTTTCCGCACATGCACGAGCGCCCGCGGCACAGGGCCATTAGGCCATTTACATAAGCCGCGGCAGAAACGGCGCGCGGCGCGCTCGCGAGTAGGTATCGGACGATAGAAAATTGAATTCTTGGAACCCCTTTTTCCAAGGAGCCTCGCGCCGAGGCGCGAGTGCGACTTGTCTCTTATGCAAATTCGTGCACGCAACGACTTGCGCCGCAACGATGTGTCGCTTCGGTGTCGCACGGTCGCCGGGCTATTTGTCGCGCGGTCGCTCCTCTCCTTGAACAAAAGCGCGCTCGCGCGCGCATCTCCCCCGCGGAAAAGAGTCGACATAATTCAATTAAAAAGCTCGTCTTCACGCGCGCGGACGCTAATACCACCGTCGCCGTCGGTAGGTCCGACCATTTTCCACATCGGCGGTAAATAGGGTTTCCGACGCTTAAAACGCGATTTATGTCCCACCGGAAAATTCGTTAATTATTCCGCGACACTTCAACCCTCTCTTCAAATGCGCGTTCCACCTCGGCGCTCTCGTAATTTCATCAGGTGCTATGATACAGAAATCTTGCTGCGCTATTATCATTTTTTCGGTAAAGTTCCTTGGAGCTTTAAAGCCCTTCGTCACTCGAACAATTAAGTCATTTACTTTCAAAGCATTTCACAAGTCCACATTTTTTAAATATACGTATTATGTATATTGTGCAGTTTTTTTAAGTGCGTGATTTTTATACTCGTCATCAGAAGTGATTTTGAAATTTTTGAATTAATTTCTTAATTCCAATTCTCGTTGTATTATATTTTTACCATATTCAGTCTCTTTAACTAAAACAACTTTACTTATATTAAGTTTGTCTGAAATTCTTTAAAACAAAAATTTATCATTTGCTCTTATAATTTTTATCTTCAATTACTTATGACTTAACAGTTATTGATTAAAAATTCATATCGGAATATCCAGAATATTCAAAATCTCTTCATTTATTCTTGACACGTAAATAAAAGGAAATAATTATTTCTTTTTATTTACGTGTCAAGAATACTCTTTCAATATTAGTTTTCAACATCCTTCATCTCGGGTAAATATAGGACGATCGAGATTAGACAAGTGATTAGAAAGCAGCTCAAGCCCCCTCCTTCCCTCCTCTTATTCGCGTCCCATTACTGGTGCGGTTCAACGAGAAAAAGAACGGCTATTCCGCTGACAGAGATTAGACGCGTGGGCAACAGCGACAGAGAAGGTAAAGAGAGATCGATTAAAACGGGACAAAAAGCGAGAATCGCGGTGATGAAGCTGGCAAGAAAAGCAAAGAAAAAGGAACGATGGCGGGAGAGCGGGACGGAGAAAGGATATTTTCTGAAACCGCGAAAAGAGCAGTGCGATGGCCATTGTTTCAATTTCCGCGTCTTTTAGCTGCGGCTTTATAATCTTCATCTTCGTTTTCATGGAACGAAATGCTGCCACATCACAAAAGATCTCCCACGCTAGAGGGATAGGTTCTTTATTTTTGTATTCCTCTCTCTCTCTCCAACTCTCCGATCTTTCGCACAACGTCAAAAGATTGATATGCGTTCTATCTGTTTTTGGCAGTATATCATTTCTGTACTCTCGCATTCGTGAAATACGATAAAAAGATAATCTTTAAAACAAATGTAATTAATTTTCCAAGTTGAAGCTTGCCATCGAAATCAAGATTTCGCAATTGTGAAACGTTTGATTTATTTTTGTCAATAGCTCGCAAAAGTTGGCTGTGACTCTCTTGTTTCAAATCCAAATCGATTTTACTTTTAATACTTTTGGATAGAAATTCTAATGCGATATCTGGAACTTTTTGAGGAAGAGCCAAAATTCTGTCAATTATATCTTATAATTTTGAAAATCAAATGCTAACTTCACAAAAATCACTCTGATAGTTCTTAAAATGTTGAGTAGTAGGATAATTTTAATTTAGGAATTTTAGTTAAAAATTATTATATAACTTTTAGCTAAGAAACTTTGCTTAAATACTTTGATAAGTTAAACGGGAGCGCGAAACGTTACTAAAACGAAAATGTGTAGCACAATTATTAAGATGAAGCTTATTAAACCTTACCTATAATTTAACAGTTTAAGTTAGTAATAACATGAAATTTTTAGAATATTTTAAATTAAATCTGATTCAAATAATAATATCAATAAAAGTGTCAAAATTATTTTAAAACTTCTCTTTATTACAATAATAGACTTGGAACAATTAGGAAAAGAACACTATATTTGCAAGAGAGGTTTGTCATACTTTTCCTTACAATTAGTAATTTAGTAACACCGGGTGAAACAATTTCTTTCCAAATAATTCCTTGCATTAATGTCTCGGTATTAACTCGAAGTATGCAACTGGAAGTTAATACAAAGGCAAACACGTCTCAGATATCTTCGTCTGAAACCCGATAAAATGATAAGCGTGAACTTGAAAATCGTTGTTGTTTAATTGCACGCGACTGCATAGCGAGCATCAATGAGATCGCCAGCACGAGGAAGATAAGAGAAATTGTCAGATTACAGACATTAATCGATCAACGGGGTGCAAGGAAGCCGAAACGGGCGACATAAGCTGGGCTCTAATAGAGCAGGAATTGCAGCCGCCGTAATTATCAGGACACAGGGATTACGCTACGGCCATAGTGATTTCACTGCCGTTAAACGGGATAACGCCAGCAACTATCGGAGAACGACGACCCATCAGCGGATTAACATTACGTGGATTGTGAAAATGCATCATTGATGTTGCGCATATAATCGTGGAAATAATTTGTTCCTAACTATCTTGGATCAATTCAAAGCTAACGAGCCATTTAGAAATTGATATTAAATCCTTTTTTCTAAACCTAGGAAAAACAGATTTAAACAATAAGATTGTAATGTATTTCTCATGTTAATAGTTTTTGTTTAAAATTATTATCTATTTTTAAATCTATTTTTGTATAGCAAAAGGATCTTACATTTTTATGTTATTTAACTATACTATTTAGCTATACTACAGTTTTTTGCGTGTACTTAGCTTGTACATAGCTTTACATTTCTCTTTTATTTTTTTAGAAAAGTTTTTTTAACAATTAACAATTAGCAGGAGAAAATGCGTGATTAATATTGCACATATAACTATATATGGTAATCATGAATTCCTAATTATCTTGAATCAATTCCTAAAAAGTCATTTAATATTAAATCCTTCTTTTTTTAATTTTACATTTTTTATTAATACGTACAATATTATAATTCGTTTTATCAATATGACAAAATCAATTGTACTTAAAGAATTACGTGATATCGAATCAACAGAAAGTCAATTAAAGATAACGAATACATTCGTAGAATTGTGCTTATTTACTTGGTTATTTAAATACTTTGTACAAAGTTTAGTTGAAATGCTAATAATAATTCTTTAACTCAATCCCGACATCTAAATAATTAATAAATATCTTTCGTCCAGAAAAGGACAATTTCGCTAAAACTTTTATTAAAGTTAACTTTTGAAAGAGAACATAATGAAATGCACCATGATGGCATCAAGTCTGGAACTCTCGCGGATTTCCGCTTTGCTCTATTTGCTCCGGAGGGAATCAGGAAATGCAGCTTGTGCAACAACTCTATTTCCTCGTCGGATAAATCTCGCGCGGTCTTCCGCTCCCTGGAGCGAGCCTTTCACAAGCATCGCATTAGGAACAAGTTAGGGTTAGAAGGAAAGAAGGAAGGAAGAGAGAGAGCGAAAGAGAGAGAGAGAAAGATGCCATTCTTCCTAGAGCGCTGCACGATCGAGAAATTTCTCTCGAGAGCGGTGCGCGAAATTGACGATCGCGATCGACTTTATGATAGTTATGGCGGATAACATAAAGTGCGATAACACGATCGTCGGTTATCGCGAACGAAAAAAGAAAAGACGAACGAAAGAAAATACAGAGATACAAAAGGAAACTATACTAAACTTTTTCTCTGTATGAGTTACGTTTTATTTATGAATCATGAGATTTTATGTCGCATATATTTTTATTTTGATCTGTTATTATTAATCACCATACATTCGGAGAAGTAAAGAACAAGATAATGAATAAGGCTGTTTGAAATAAAAGTTGAATGTCTTTTGAAATTTCTTTGCGCGAGAGATAACGAAAGAATTAAGCATCTCAATGCGAAACGAAAAGGTTCGCAGATCAGAATTCCGATTATTCAACGCGAGGTGTCCCGGCGAACCTGGACATGGTGGACGCGTGCCGGTCCCGAGACTGCGATCTTTGCATACGCGCCGCTCTAGAATCCTAGCGATGCGCGCACGAGTACCGTCCCGCGTCTCCGAAGTTCCGGGATCGAATGTCCGCGGTCTTTGCGAACTCGCGGCGTCCTTTCCCCGCGAACACGACCCACCGGGGAGAAACTATTTCGCTAACGAGAGTCCGCGAGAACGCTGGGCTCACTCAACGAAGTAATTGGAATTCACGCTGAAGTGTCTCGCGCCGGGAGATACGCGCGCGCGCGCTGATAACGCGGCTGATAACCGAAGCGCGGTTAACCCTTATTCCGCCGTTACGATTCCTGTACACCTCTGTAAATTCTTTCGAATTCTCAATTCTTTAATTCAATTCTTCGATCTCGAAAAACACTTTTTTACTTGTAATTATGCACGCGAGACCTGTTGATTTTATATTTAAGTCAATTTAGTATGAAAAAGTGTGTTTTTCAGGCAGAATAATGTATGTAGATTTATCCTAACTTATTTTATTGTAAAAAAATGTAAAACTCTGAGGAAATCACATGATTACCTTCGTAGTCACATAACGGCTTGAAAGAGTACCGTACTAGAGAATTTTAGCTTATGTAACGGGGGATAGCGCGTCCTTCTCAAAAATTTATGTGCTGCTACGCAACATTTCCTATTCCTCTATTCTACAATCTTCCCTCAAGCTCGATTCGTCTCAACCTCGTCGCAGATATTTAATCGCTTCTCTTTTATATAAATCCTCATTTTATATAATAAATCTTTGTAACCGAAATCTCAAAATCGTTCCAAATCCTCGAGTGTCTCTCTTTGAAGCGACAGCGAGAAGAAACAGTTATGTTACGCTACACGACCGGGAAGGATAACGGATATTTATATGCATTCGAGCAAAGGTTACATTCGCTCTCCTTGGCACCTAATCGTCTTGTCCCGGCACTCGATTGCCCCATTGGACTACTCGTGCAAGTGCATCGCCGAGTATACCAGAGCTTAATATGCGCTCAATTAGGACGTTTACTATGCATACAGACGCACTTACCGTGTAGGCAATGGTGTTGATGGGCTGCGAGACACGGCCGTGCTTCTTCTCCTGTGTCGAGGAGCCATCTTTACTCTCGTTATCGGAATCTGTGCAGAAGAAAAAGAGAAACAGGTTTGCAGTCGCGTTACTTTCTTGAACACAGTGCGTTGATAAATAAAACATCTCTGATGTAACGTGCACATTTTATCTCGACTTGTCTAAGATTACTGCGCAGACATCTCTGTATCGCATAAGTATCTTACGATTATATTTACTTTTATTTGTAAAAATGACTTGGCGAAAAATCGGAATTCAGATTACTCGCGTCTACTTCCAAGTTCTGAAGAGATATTACACTCACATTTATCCTATTTTTTTTCCCATAAATTCAGATAATTTTTAGATAAATCGTTCGATAGAGATTATGTATTGTTAACATTTTATATATAGCATTTATTTGAAAAAAAAACCGTAGAATGTAGATAGCAACAGAATGTTGTAAGATAGAAGCAAATTTGCTCCTGCAAGTTGCATACCATCTTGTAGGAAGAACTATATGCCGTTATCCTAAATATTTTTTTCGATACGGACAATGTCGAATCTTCGAGTCTCCGTGAGACAAAGTCGATTGTCGACATCGATCTTGAGGAGGGGAAAAAAATATTCGCGATGAGGTGTTGAACATTCGCGGAGATAAGTAACGGTTAAATTTAATTTCTGCAGTCCGCCTACCCGACTGCATTACTCACTCGCCTCGCCAGTGCAGCCAGCTGCACCGTGGCGAGCGTGACTCGGTGATAAACGAAGCAGCAAACACGTGACGGCTCACGCAAAAGTCATTCCGAGGGTTGAACCTGCTTGCGCTGCGAGACAAACGCGGTTAATCACTGTCAATTTAAACATTCATTCGGTCGCGAACGGAGGGAGCATCTCGCGAGAATCTCACTTCAGACGATATGGGCGACCGAGAGGCGACTGTGAGGCAACGAGGCGCGACGTTCCTGTCGTGACATTGCTTTTAGAATTTATCTCACAAAGAAACTGAAATATTTTCTCTTGATTAGACAGAATAAAATAATTACATTTATTGTATTAAATGTGTTTATTGTAACAACACCGCGATTTCTCTTAATTGAATTATAAATAATCAATACTTTCTAAATGTAATGCTAATACAACCATGTAAAATCAATACTATTAGCGATAAGTCTACCAACACATTTTATTTATTATTATAATGAGTAATTGTCTTCGTGAAAATAAAATACAGAAAGCCTTGAGCATTAGACTGACAATGAGTGATATTATTTCGAAAAGTAAATCCGGATTGTTTTGGTTATTTTGCGAATGCGTATATACGTATAATTGATATAATTACCGGAGCTATTAAAAGCGCCAGTGTCAGATTACTCACATATCATAATTGAACGACCGCGTTTCCTATTATTTTCCACAACGGCCAGCTCCTCCCCTCCCCCCTGAAAAGCTAATAGATTTTCTCTATTGTACTCCATGAGCAAACGTGACAGAAATAACGAAGAATCGCGCGACGAGCAATCTGAAAGGTTTGTTTTTCTTCTCCGTGGCCTTCGATAAATGATTCAGACACTTTGCTCAATTTTAACTGGCATTCAATTCACGCCATTGCGCAATAAGCTCGGGATGACTGCGGAAACTGTTATTTTAGCCGGTATATACGATGGCGCGCGACGCGTGGACTTGACACTTCTCTACCAAATTTGCATACTTCATCGCGTCTCACACACGTCTCGCAGCTGGTGCACGTGTGAAATTAATTAATATTTATTGAAGCGATCGATCCCCGAAACGGCTTCTCTTGAATGTGAGTCTCTCCCAGTCTCTCCTAAAGTTTCCACTCCTCAGTCTACGACATACTCTTATTTTTTTTTAATTGAAAAAAAAGCTGCTAATCTAAAAGCATCGTTTAACTTGACCCTATTTAAGTCCATCAAATCAATCTTCGACAAATACACGCTATTGTATCTTTTTTTTAAGTAATTTTCAATTATGTCTTCATTTTTGACGTATTGAGATCAGTGAATGTAACAAAAATAATTTTCTATAAATATAAAAGTAAAAATAAAATATATCTATCTATTTCTAATATGAAATTGACGATGAAAAAATTTGCAGTGTACGAGTGATTCACCAAGTAGCAGCGAGTGATTCACCAAGTGTTCCAAGTAACAGAGTAAACAATTTCTCTCGGACTTGCTAACGAAGTAAAAATGAAACGATTCGCGCATTTCAAAAGTTGAAAGAGATTAAAGCAAACATTGTCGAAGGGCTGCTTTCAAAAACACAGGCGATGTTTGCCGAAATCGGCGAAGCTCTTACTTCGCGCGGACAAGGATGAGAAACGCGTAACGCATGGACGATATCTCGTACTGATTTAAACGCATTTTTCGCCACGTTTTTTCCCCCATATTGTCCGAGTACTACCTGTACTTGAGGCGCGCTGCGTGCTGTCTGAGAAGAGCTGCGAGTCCCCTTGCGCCACGTAGTACACGACATAGTCGTGAAATTCCTTCTCGTAAATATGAATGTTGCTCGCCTCGTAATCGGCGTATTCCCACTGCGAGTCCATCATGATCGGCACGTCAAATTCCATCGCCGTCGACATTTCCAAGTCGGAGCATCGTCGCGCTTCTCGACGCTCTTTTTTTTTCGAAATCGCCAGAAAGCGGACACTCCTCGCTGTCTATACGCGAGCGCGTTTTAATATATTTCGCATCGACCGATCACAGCGTCGGTGGAATAATGTACACTGCTGCACTTTCCGTAATTGATAGGTGTCGAGTTGACGGTGTCAGCGCGAAGTATAATTGGATAAATGGGAAGAGCGCGCACGGGTGTGAATCGGTTTTTTTTTCTCCGCTATTGTAATCGGAGCTTTTTACGTAATGCATTATCTAGATAAACTCGCCACTAACGTTATCGCGGTATAAATATATCAACGATTATATATTTATATCAATATTATATCAACATATTATCAAGGAAAAAATAAATCTAACAATAAGCTTCAAGATTGGATATAAAGATAAAAAGTATTTGAGCTGTTCCGATAATAGATAAATAAAAAGCTACGTTAAAAATAAGATAAATAGTGGCGCTGTAAGATAAATAGAGACACTAGTTACAAGTTCGGCGGAGTTTCAGCAAAGTTTTACATTAACAAATGATTCAGGGAGATACAATAGGTATTGACTTCTCTTCGGCTTCTCCGTTAATTTTATCTACACTCAAACGGGACGCTCGCTCAGCGCTAAGTAGATAGCTCAACTCACAAAAGAAAAGAAAATACAAAAATAAACCGATACAAAAGCTCTCTGAATTGAAATCTACATATGAATGAAGCAATAGTGCACAGCCGTAGCCTCCTCCGTTACTTTCCGCAAACCCTTTCACTGCCCAGACGTTTTTTTTATCGGTCCAACTCGGAGGTTCTCAAAAAAACAAACTTTATGTTATAATAAATATCGTAGTTTTGTAATGTTAATCTTTCTCGAATAAGCCTGGAAATGTACGCTGGCCTAAATGCTGTTTTATAAAAGTTTTTTAAAAGAGATATACGAATTAAATGTAAGTTCTCTCTCTCTCTCGGTGCGTCGTATGTAATGCACCAGAGTCCCAGAAATAAAACTTTGTATCACATACGATATGGAACAGCGAAAGGGTTAATAAATGGCACGACATATACCTTTTACTTACAAGTTCACTTACTTTTATCTTTCAAGACTAAGAATTTTAAATACCAGACCGCTCAAAACGCCCCAGAAATATCTCGTCAATTAGCATATATCACAGAAAATTATCGAAGATTAATCTTGTTCCTTCCGAGAGAAGCTTTCTTGTGAGTGTCGAGCTATCAACGTTTGCGCAGAGTGGCTCAATTTCTTCACGCGGACGGAAACGCACGCAGCTCTTCGCCGGGACACTTTCTCCCGTCGCGGTACCGGTGCGGCGGCGCGGTCGACCTTGTCATTACAAGTGGCAATACGTAAAAAGTGCTCGCTCCGCGGGGCGAAACCGGCTTACGCCGAAACTTTCTCGCGTGACAGGCCAAACACGCGCGATAAAGCAATTGGCCCACTCGGAATCGCCGACGAAATCTTGACATTCAATTTACGGCTCGGATTTGTCGAGAAACTTTGATCCCTCACACTTCGAGTGTAGATAAAACGTTTTCCTCTTGCCTAATGATTACTTTCTTTCATGTATACATATATAATGATGTATAGTTACATCATATATATTAAAAGATGCGTATATTCTTTATATACATATATTTAAAAAATATATGTGTGTATACCTATATACACTTTATATATATATATATATATATATATATATATATATATGTATCTAAAGATCATGCATATTTTTTAATATATATTTCTCACAAATATAATACATAAAAACACATATACATGTATAATTACAGTGTAAAAGTGCGACAACTTCGCGATTTGTAACTAATTCCGCTTTAAATACGAAGCACGTAAAATAACTTGGCGCAGAGGTCGAATCGTTATCGAGCCGTTCGCGGAAAAATCTGTAGTCGCGAAGTTACGCGCGCGGAACCGACAGCGTTCCGCGGCAGAAACGTACTGCGCGCGAGAATCGGCGCTCGGCCCGCGGCGACGACGTATACTTTTATCGCGTAAACGCGATAACGGAGACGACAGACAAGTCCTGGCGTCGGCTTTGGTCGGCTCACCGTGACTCCCAGTACGATCCTCCGACGCGACGTCGCGGTCGCGAGGCAAACGTCATCCGCGCGCGGCTGAAACTGCGCGAGAAGGTATCACGATCACGTGAATGATTAGCACGCGCCGCGCACCCGCGGAGGTCGTCGGGTGTCACCGATCGGCGATGGAGAGGAACGATCGCGATTCGCGACGCGAATCCAATCCGAGTTCGAGCCCGACACCGACGTCGCGCGCCGATCGACGCGGACGACGGACACCTCGCGATTTACGTACACAACAACGACCGACTCCGCGCGACTGACCGTCCAGCACTGATCGCCATGATGGAATCCGATCGACGTCACTCTTGGCGGGACTATTTGACTGTCGTTTTCCTTATTCGCGACCGACAAATCGCGCGGTAATTGCGAGATTAATCTCCGGATTTTCAGAGTGGAACGTCGGATGGGATCGGATGAGATCGGTTTCGCGAACCTTTCCCGAGTCGCGATTCACAATTACGAGTAATTATTATTTTGCACCGTTTATTAACGTTGACAATAAATTGTGTAAATAATAAATGATTTTTGAAGATCAGATATGTAGTAGAGATGTGCGAACTATTCGAATCGATTCGAATCTGAACTATTCGAAAATTTCAAATCTAGGTGGTTCAAATACGAATATATTATACAATTGTCAATTTTATAAAATCATATTTCTCGCTAATAAGCAAAACAATACGTTGACAATAAATTGTGTAAATGATAAATGATTCTTGAAGATCAGATATGTAGTACAGATGTGCGAACTATTCGAATCGATTCGAATCTGAACTATTCAAAAATTTCAAATCTAGGTGGTTCAAATACGAATCATATTATACAATTGTCAATTTTTTTAAATCATATTTCTTTCTATTAATAACCAAAACAATACGGTCGTGTTAATAGGGGTATTCAGATAGTGCATTCAGTATTACAACCGCTCACCGAGCGACTAACAATAAGTAGTCAAAAAGTTTATTTCTAATTTTTGACATGCCCTGTGACCCTATCAAATTGTAAGTAAAAGTTTAAATATATGTAGAAAAATAGTAGGCTATGAGTATTGATAATAAAATAAACTATATATTATTTTATCTTAATTTCTATGTGTGTAATTGGATGTTATTGGATACTACATTAGAGTATTTTAATAATTTATCTATGATTTTTCGTCTAATTGTTCAGTTATGACATTAAATAAAATATATTTTATTAGTTTTATATTAAATATTTAAATATGTTAGTGCTTTAAAAAGAATTTACATTATATAATTAATATTATTTTTCCACAAAATATTCTTTTATTATCTACATGTTAAAATCATGTACAATCTATATCTGAACAATTATATTGTTAATTGAAAATTATATTTTAACAATTCGATTCGATTTCATTCGATTCGTTTCGATTCTAATAAATTTTTACTGATTTAATTCGACTGAAATTCGAAAAAGAAAATAAAATTAGATTCGACATCAAAAATCCTTAATATGCACATCTCTAATATAATATATAAACTACTAGTATGAAGTGATTCAAAGCCAACGATTCTAGTTTTGTCAGTCGATCAAATCATCGCAATATGCTTCTGGTATCATTACATAACGGCCGTAACGATTTTCGTGTCCCGAGGGATCCTTCAGATAATTAGTCTCAAGCGACGAAGAGATGTTCGATACGTTTGCCAGTCGCGGCATGCAGTATGAATAAATTATATATTAAGCTATGACAACACTATGAATATATGAATAAGAGACAAATGTAATTTCACACTACTCTCAAACGTGACTTCATATTCAAATTAATAATACCCACATTAATAATAATTTTATGCGAGTTAAAATATCATAAAGGCTACTTTATGTCACATATACATGTACATAATTAATATTGTTATTATTACACAAACATTATTATATGTATACATATATTGTAATATATTAATAATAATTAATTATACATGTTATTTAAATAAATATATATTAATTGTTTTAATATGTATAATTATATAATTATAAATGTATATATATAAATTTTTAATTTTATACGTATTATTTAACTATATGTGTAATATAAATACATATAATTTTAAAATATGCGGATATGTCAAGCCTGAACTACTTGTGCCATTTTTGCCGTTGATAAAAACGAAATTATATAGTATCACATTTTTTATTCTATTATTGTATCAAAATAGAAACGTGTCATTGGATGGTATCGATTATAGCCATCTCCAGCGGCATTGTTTTCGAAGCGTGCAGCAGCGTCTCAAAACTATCAGAAGCAATCGGATCTTAGATAAGTATGTGCGCATTTTTCACCCAAAACAGGTTCTGCGTTGGAAGAGACGGAGAACGCAGTAACGAATATTTAAACGCGCCGTGGCTAAGGCTAAGGCTAAGGCTATATATGTATGTATATAACGTTTAGGATTTATAAATCACGGCAGATGCTTGTGTTAATGCGAATAAGTTTCCGCCGGTTTATTTTCTTGGCCGTCACGCATGCGGCCCTGCCGCTTTCCGAGAAACTTTTAAAGCCTCGCTTGATATTCGTGCATGCATGGCATAATCGGGAATGAACGTTTGCACAGCCTGTGCGCAACTAGTGTCGTTACAATGTAAACAGTCGCATGTATGCATAGAAGCGACGACGAGGGAACCCCGATAAAAACGTCAATGCAATCGACGAATGCATCGCGCTTGGAATATATCGCTGCTCTCTCTCTCTCTCTCCCAATTTTTTTTTACGATTTTTATCGCGAAAAATATAATTGTCCCAAAAAAATAAAATAAAAAAAATACAGCCAACTGTTCGTATTTAATAATAACATTAAAACGTAAACAAAAATTAAATGACCAATGTAACACGAAATTCTCGACAGATTTATTTGAATTGTTATGTAATTGATTTAATTTAATTCCAATAAATAAATAACATTTATTTTAATAGTAAAAAATTTATTTTATAAAAAAATCGTTCCCCAGAATTTGTTTGATTAATAGCACGTAGTGAGCAACGAATATAACTTGGAGCGCGCGGCGGACGGCTAGATTGGCGACCGGATTATTTCTCAGACGTGCAATTCCACAGACGGCTGGCGCGGGCATAATGAGATAAATTTCTAACGATAGTTGGAAACAATTGTCCCTTGGTGAACCCTCCGCTCCCATTAGAGCCACACCCGCGTGCATATGCACCGCGGCAAATGAGTCAAATGCTCGGCGCTGCTATCTGGGTTGCTCGCGAAGCGGATTTAATAAACTGCGCGCGAAGCTGTCGAGACAGAATCTAAATTCTCGTGGCAATTTCGCATTCGCGAAATGGAGCGCGGTACACGACGCGGTGCGCGGCGCAGCGACGCCAATAGCGATTTGAGTTTCTGCATTCAAGTTCATTTATTGCGCAATAGGCGTGTAGTAAATATAACGTAAAAGCAGTGAAACTCGTAAATACGCGCGCGCTTATTTTGATAAGCGATGAAAGTAAATTAATAATTTCAACAAATAAATAATTTCAACAATTGAAAATAAATTATAGGTAACACGATAATAATTAGGTTCTAATCTGCATAATCCAATCATTTATCTAATGATAAATTATCGCTTTCTTATACGATAACTGTCTAAAATCACTTGGCGAATACGATAGAAAGATATCTACTACACAAACAATCACTAGGCTCGCCTATAAGATTAAAGTAAGGTAAAAGTATCAATGCCGAGACACTTAAGAACTATGTTTGGACACTTTTATCATTTTAGTTTTTAAATAAGTATAACGCGAACTAAAATCAAAGATAAAAATATATTACAAAAAAAAATATTTTTATCTTTGAGTCTTTGATTTTAATTCGCGTTATAATTTATTTAAGGGCTAAAATGATAAAAATTTTCAGACACAGATACGTGTCCAGTCATTTACCTTAAGTTTCGTTCAGTCACACAAAACGTGCATCTAAATTATATATCTTCCGCCTAAACTGTCCATTCCTCATTAAGAATCAATGTCGATTAAGACAATGTATACGATCGCCTGTTCGCAATCCTATCGATCTCTCGCGGCCAGACCTGCGTTCCGTTTATCGAAACACTGCTCCATTAATTATACCACACCACTTTATCCTTAATCCCGCGCGTCAATTAGTCTTCATTACGCTTCTGGCTACGCTGGTATTGGTTAACGCTGGTATCGCGTCGATTCGAAGTATGCGCGAGATAGGGCGATCGATCACACGTGGCACTTGTGCCACTTTGAGAAAGTAAGTCAATGTAACTCGGCCCGTGTAAGGCTGCGCGCGGCTGATTCGTCGAAACAACCCGGGTCCCCGAGACCTTCGTTCGGTATAGATCGCGCCGTCATCATGGTCAGCCAGTCTCTCCAATTCGCCCGCCCATCGTCCCGGCGACGTCATCATCCGGAACTTCCGCGAGTCGCGGATATTCCGCGGATGATCGAGTACGCGGTGAATCCGCGCGCGCGACATCGACGGACGTCGCATGTTAAATAATCTTCGATAGTGCGTGACGCAGCGGATCAGATCGATCACTATAGAGAAAGGGCATGTGTGTGTCGTACAATGACGTATCGGTTCGAAAGTAAAAAGATAAATTGCCGCGGCCGCTTAATATTAAATCCTTAATATCGTAGCGTTAAATGGTTTGAATGTTTTCGGCTGATGTCAAGTTTAAAATGCGTATGAATTATATGCGTAAAATGTCTAAAAAATATATATAAATATTTGCGATTTAAAAAAACATGATTAATTTCGACGTTCTTTCTGAAAATGATTGATTAATGACGCTTGCGAATAAACGGGATCCACGACGTGTCGAATATTTACGCAAAATCCGATGCGATACCGACCGTTTCAATTATTAATAATGCAATAACGTGTACTCACCTTTCGAGAGTTTATCCACAGATTCGAAGCGTCCTTCGACCTTGTTCCGCAGAGCGTCCAAATCGAAGGGTGCCGTAAATCCATGATCCACGCTACGGCTCTTGCTCCTGTAACAGAGTAAACGCAGTCGTTAATTAGCTTTACTCTCGTTTATATCCCGGGCTCGTTGCGCAACAAATTTGATTAAGCAAAGCGAAATCTGCAAAAATAGATCGGAAGAGATAGAATAAAACGAGAGAATGAGTCGCGGGTAGGTACTCCATTCCGTGCGCTCGTTTTCAAAAATTAATTTTAAATTCCCTGCAATTTTCATTCCAAACTACGAAATATCGATTCGATAAACTTGTTTAAAAAAAATCGTTTGAAAAACAGAAATTAGAATAGCTCGAAATGTAAAGTGAAAATGATATACCGAGTAACGAAAACAAACGCGCGCGAGAATATCGGGTAATGAAAAGGTATTTCTATTTGCAGTTTACGTCCCTGGAATGGAATCAAGTCGCCAGCACATTCGGAAATGGGCTCTCTCTCTCTCTCTCGAGTCGAGAAAGAGAGAGAGAGAGAGAGAGAGAGAGAGAGAGAGAGAGAGAGAGAGAGAGAGAGAGAGAGAGAGCCCACTCGTCCACTTACTCCCGCAGGAAACATATTGTGGGACGTTACGCGGGTAGACACTAATAGTTTGGCGCGACACTATTTGTAAAACGCTCAGCTGAGGAGGCAATCTTGCTTAGCCATAACAAAACGCAATTTCACGATGCAACGAACCGTGCGCCGTGCAGGTTGCCTCCATAAGTCGTGTCGTCCACGGACGCGTGGCCGACAGAGATAAAGCCCAATGAGATTCCTACGAACTGAATAACTCGACATAGTGCAACGCGTCGTGGGAAGGGAAAAAAAGAGAGAAACGTGAATGAAAAAGTCGGTGAATGAACTTGCGTTATGTCATAGCAACACGGCTCATTGCTGTAAGCCGCACATTTCTGCCGATTTCCTATATAGGATTGTTCCAAGTTTTACTTTTCAGAAACGTAGAATTCTTTATAAGAGAGACGTATTCGGAAGAGAGACATACGCGTTGTTACGTAAGTTTCTTTTGCGGTCACCTTACGGGTAGACTTACGATAAAAAAAAAACGATATGTTTGTTCAAAAAACTTTGAATTCTATTTACAAATCTCTATTTACATTCCTACATGCTTTTCATGTACAATCTTGCGTGCGTTTCTATATAAAGGATGCACAATCATACTACATTCTAAAGAGAGATCATAACTATTTATAATACTTATAATTCTCGCTGTTGAAGTCCGGAGAAAATAGAGAAGTGACGATGACGAGATATGATGATAGAGCGTAGGTGTTTTGCATACCTGAAATAAGACGCTGAGAGATTTTCCGTCGATTTCGAGGTCGTGACGTCCTGGGACATTCGCCTGGACCTGGGATGCAACAAACAATCCAAAACAAGGATGGTGAAAACACATGCAATCTACGTGCGCAGGAGCTTAAAAAAAAACTAAAATCATAATTAAATTGAAAAAAAAGTCAACTGCAGTAAGCTTGGAAAGTAATTTTTACTCGGAAAACTGTTTTCACGCGCAGAGTACTTGAAGTATTTTAACCTCTCGTGGAATTTTTAATGAGCGACCTTGCGTGCTTGACATTTTAATTCGTAATGTATGAACATGCGACTTATCAAGTACAGCGTGTTTTTCAAAGTTTTTTTGTTGAAATAGTACAATATTAATTCATCACGTCTGTTTGCAAAACAAATTTTTACTTCTTTTAAATCTCACTGAAATACTCAAGATTCGAAATTATCTCGTTATAATAAATAGCAATTATAATAAATATACAATTAAAGCAATGGTATTACTTCTTCCAAAAAATTTATTCATAAAAACGTGTCTTCGATTTAAGTAAAAATCTCATTCCAAGCGTACCGCAGAAACTGTCAATAAATCAAATTAAAAACAAGCGTAGGTGCAAAAAGCAATTCGGCAAGGGCCAGGATGCTCGCAATCAACAATAAAACGTTCAGAAAATCCAATCGAACTAATCATCAGATAACTATTGATCGTAATGCATCATAGCAGTCTATTGGATGCACATGCAGCTGTGTTATTTGTCGCGATCCGTGCTGTGACAAGTGCTGTCTGCGCTATACGTGCGCGTGAATCGCGGAAATGCATGGTCGCACGTTCGTGCGGCAGCGGCCGCACTCGATTCGGTCAATTTGAGAAGGTAAAACGTCTGCGTGCACTCGCGCGTACACGGGAGGCCGCATCTCTTCCCGCGCTAATTGCATCCGACGTTTTAATTCGATTACATTCGACGTGGCTCAGCGGGTTCGCGCTCGTTACTGCTTCGAAACGGTGTTCCTCGTTTGCCGAAACGTCGGGAAATTCGCTCTCTTCTCGAAACAACGCGTACGTGTATTTGTTCGCGTAATAAAATCTAACTTACAGACATATTTTAATTTGTAAATTTTACACGTTATGTCTGGTGGATTTAATAACTATTTAACGAGAAAAATTCATTCCTCTTTTCGTTGCAGCTTAAGAGAATTATTTGTAAAGAATAATAGTAAGAAATGCAATACCGCGTCAAAAGTATTGCATCACAATATGGAAAGAGAAGTCGTTACTTTAATGAAGAAAGACGTACATATATGTTACAAAATTTTATTTTAGTAGGTACTGTTATTTTATGCTTTGATAGAAATACTTTGAAAAAAAAACAAAGATTTTAATGATTTAATTACGTTAAATCATTAAGATAAATAAATGTTATAAAATGTTATCTTAGTACTGTTATTTTATGCTTTGATAGGAATACTTTAAGAAAAAACAAAGATATTAATGATTTAATTACGTTGTTTCAAATTATCACCAACGATAATTATAAGTCAATTAAATCACTAAAATCTTTGTTTTTTTTCTCAAAGTATTCGTATCAGAGCATAAAGTAACAGTACTAAAATAAAATTTTATAACATTTATGTACGTCTTCCTTCATTAAAGTAACGACTTCTCTTTCCATATTGTGATGCAATACTTTTAACCGGTACTATATATTCTAGCAGTTCTTAATAAAAATTAATTTTAATTATTCTATGTAATACAATGTATCACAGGTAAGGAGTTGGAAGAGAAATTTATTGGGTGAATATAATCAAATTATATACTGCCGATAAATTAAACTTATTAAACGATGAGATTGGATACTTTCAGGCAGTTTTGTTAACTATTCAAGAAAGTTTTCATAGAACTGTGGTCGTCTCTACGCTGTAACATTTAACAACTCGGTAATAACCAGAAGCAATATGAGCCAAAAGGTGCGCACGTGTACACTAAACAAAACTAAGAGAAAATGTTTTATGTTTCGGAAGAATTTTGCTATAAATTTAGAACTTTGCAGTCGTACATCGTACATCTGAATACAGAGGCGAGCGGGAAGTAACAATGCACTAAATATATATGGTAACAGCGCACTTTCGGATGTGATTCGTTTTAATCGCGCGGCCGTACGGGCGTCGCAATTTGTGCAAAGCTGGATTTTACTGGTGATTAGGCAGCATAAATTACGTTATTGCGTTAAATCATATACAACGGTATGCCAATAATTAATCCGAAACAGTCTGAACGCCGCGCCGGCGAAATTAATGTTACCGTGCGACATTCCGGATAGGAAATAAAATGATAAATTGTCGAACAATATTTAATTAAGTGACCTAACGCGCGCGCTGTTTTCACCGCGCTCGGACAAATATAAGCGGATATAGGTATAAATAGCTTTGGCACAATTTCGATGGCTCTTGTTTACGCGACCGTTGCTTTCACGCTCCGGCAATACTTCGCCAAAAAACAAATATTTACGTAACACCTCGCGGCGTCGCGAGTTATACGTTTGCGATTTTTCACTGATGTATGCGCAGGGCTGATGCTGAAAGACGGTGCTGAGGTATTTACTGAGAACGTACTATTTCACGATTGCACGTCGAAACATGCATAGCATTATGTTAACTGTGTATTACGTTAATTATGGAAATCGCGGTATGAGTCGAGAGAACCGCGGTAATTAATAAGTCACCGCGCTGCAAGTTCTCGGCCACCGGAGATATAAATAATAAATTCGTAGCCCGAGCCAATCGACCGGACCTTCAACGAAAACATACAACCGCATTCTGAAATATTTACCCGCTGATATACGCAATATCAAGAATTTATTAATCCCTCCGAGCCCGAACCACAAATTCATATATATATGTATATATTCTTCCTAGAGCTGTTTACTTTGTACACCTATTTTACCAATCAATCTCTGAAATTCTCTTTAACCACCGAGATCGCGTATTTGTTCGAATGTATAACATGCCGACGGAATGATAATAAAGAAATGATGCAATTACCTACTTCAAAGAATTATACAATAAATAAATTGAAATTTCAGTAACGTAATGTCAATCGAAAAATGTTTTGGTAAAATACTTCTTTACTTTTCTTATTTCAATTGTTGCAGTAGCGCCTGGAAGTAGGCAACTGCAAACAGCTGCGTGCAATGTGGACGAGAAGTAATTTTTTTCTCGCAGGCGTTTTCCTTATCCTATAGTTTCCCGGTTTCGCATGGTTTCACATACTCGTAAACAGTGACGACTTGAGAAACAGATTGACGTAAGATGTGTTATATTTATCGTATGGAAATTAAAAGATATAAAAGAGACTAACATGCGTATTCTCTGGCTATTAAAAGAGAATAACATTAGAGTGTTGATATTGCATGTGATATTTGCTGTGAGCTTGGTACTAGGTATTCCCATACAGTAGATTAAAAAAGTATTTGCACACCCAGTTTTTTTACAATAACTACGAATTGTAATTATGTTTTATTCCTTCGAATTGTGTCCATAAGTAATTCATTACATACAGTAGGTATATGTAATAAGTTACTTATGAATTCGTAATTATGTATTATTCCTTCGAATAAAATTATTGTAAGAAAACTAACCGGGTGTGCAAGTACTTTTTTGATCCACTGTATTGTCAAACAAAACTGAAAACGAAATTTCAGCAAAATCGAAGCAGATTTATTGCCACGGGTTTCGGTATGCTCTTCTTTTCTTACTTAGGAAGAATTCTTTTCAACTTTTTTAAAATTTTTTTTTACTATTAAAAGCTTGAAGAATGATAAATATTTTGCAGCAATCTATCTAATTTAGTTATATTCAAGCTTAATACTAGATCCGTTAAATTTTCTTAACTACTTTATAATTTTAAATATCATATTTTTGTTTTTACATTTTGAACTTTTATAAATAGTTTTCATAGATAAATACTGTTACGTAAATCAAATCAATAATACCAATTATTAACAAAAAACTTAATCTGGGAACGGGTGTCTGGGATGAATTTTATATCCCAGTATCGAAAAAATGAAGCTCACGATAAAGCAATTTTATAATGTGCTTATTTATTTTTATATATTTTTTCGGTTTCTCCTTATTTTTTTCAGAAAATCTTGAATAAATCTATATACATATTGTCCTCAATTACTCATAAATTATAGAACAATCAAAAATATGCAATATGTAATTAATATCTAACAATAACTTTTAATTGGAGTGCAGACGCCCGTTCTCGGGTTAATAGTAATAATAAAGAGAATATTTCATAAAGAGATCGAGTTTCGCGGTAAGATTTCCTAATGGAGTGCACATCAAAACACGCAAATTGCAAAGATTTTGGAAACGATGAAAGTCAAATCGCCAAGGAAAAAAAAGAACTGATCCATTTCAGCGATCAATTTCAATCTATCCGGAAAAAGTTTCACCGTGAAATCTTCCAACGACGATGCAAAGTAAACAGTTGATTTGCGAGCAATTGACGCAGTTAACAGTTAATAATGGACAGTTTCGGATGACCTCCTTATGCTTGAACGCGACTCAAATGGCTCGAGTTACGTCGTTACGTGTCCGTGCGGTAATACGCCACCACTGGGCGCAGTATAGTAAAACGGACGATACGTGCGCAGACGGCGCGCAATTTCCCCGGCTATCGGTCGCGCCGGTGAGCTGCGTGACCGAGATCACGCGCGTTGACCGGCGCGCACGAGGCGCTTCTTACGCACACGATGGAATTGGGATAGCGCGCGGCATCGACGAACCATCGAAAGAGAGAAAGGTGGCACGAGCACGCGCGCGTACGAACGACCGGCGCGGCGGCGAGCCATTTCGACATTTCCCGCGATAGGTAATCGGGGAATACGCGTGGCCGCCGTATTCCCCGGAGTTGTTACCTGGGCTGGCCCCCCGATGACTCTCGGTCTCTTCCGACAGCACGCGCGTCAACGGGAAACCTTCGCGGCCTTCTATCCTCCGTGGCGAAATCGCGGGGACGATTCATTGGCAGCGGATGTTAATTGAGCGACGGTAACCGCGATTAAGATTAAACGAACTGCTTAAGCGGAATCGCCGGAATTGTTTCTCAACATCATGACACAACCACCGATGGGATTAAGTATCTTGCAAGGTTCGAATCTGTTGGCGTAGTTTCGAACTCTCTACGATTACTTCGAAAAATAAAAACAGTACTTTCAATTAAACCCGAACCTGAATCAAATATATTCGAATATTTTATGAGTATTTTATTAGAAATTTTATGTTCCTTCGAATCAAAACGTTTGTTATAAAATTAACATTATTTTACATTATTTTTTTATAATTACAAATGTTGGATTATCAACCGTTGAAGTTAAACATAATAAAAATATGATTAAAAATATAGAGTAAAAATTATTTAAAATCTTTACACATTTATACATTCTTTAAACTAACAATTTCATTTTTAAAGTTCGAGTACTACCTGTAAAAGATTTATTAGGAAAGAAACTATTTATAAATGCATTTCAAATCCTGCAAATATTCATTCTAAAATTCGAAATTAACTCAAGATTGACTATTTCATAAATATAATGTATGAACTATTATTTTTCATGAATATCACTCGATTACCTAGAAAATGAATCTTTATCTTTGGATTTGACTTGGATTTTTAAGTACATATATTGAACTTTATCCCATCTTTATAAGTTGCAACGTAACCGCTTTTTTCGATGAGAGATGAACATGCTATAAGAGAGATTAAAAAAAGGAAGAAAGAGCGACTTAAAGAGTGATCAGGAATTTGCGTGCATATTGATTGAAAAATATTGTACATATTTTATTTTTCTTTCCGAAATATTTTATCATTTTTTCGAAAAAATACACGCACTTTAAATGTATATTTGTAACATTAGTAATAATTGTATTTAAAACCTAGAACATCAAAAATTGGACTCGCCAAAATTGCACGTTGCAATTTTGGAATCAGAATGCATAAAATAACGCAACTAGTGCAGTGTCTACTCGCCCAGGAGCGCGTAATAAATACACCGCTCTATCGCGGAAGTTTTACGCGCGAATTGACTTTATTTTCCTATTATCATATTTCACAAAACCGCCACCCGCCAAATTGGCAAGATGGGGCATCGTGCCAAAATGATTTCCTTTCGCGGTACGTCGCGCCGCTTAACGTTACGAACTTTACGTTCGATCCGAATTAAATTCAGTCGTTTTACGCCGACAAGACTTTATTATGCACGTCTGTTCCGCGAATACGGGCACTCGCAGGAAATCTTTTATTATTCCAGACGTGCATTATTATTGTTATTATTTTATTTCCGGAAAACTTGGAAGAATCGCTCGTAACATTTACGAGCAATAAACAATATTGCATCGTGGACAGTAACTGCCACTGTCCCGATAGACGCAAGCGATAATCACGCTATTATACGGTTATACTGGGTTTTTTTATTTTTTTAATGATACGCAGCACGATATTGGCTTCGTAAAGTTCCTTTGTGACGCGCAGATCGATCGATATTATTGTCGGTGTTTCATAGCTCATGAAGCAATCGTCGTATTATATTGCGCATCCGCTATCCGCCGTTTCTTCACATTGTGTCTGGAATATATTATATTATCGTACCTTTAATTATTGTGATTAGCATTAAAACGATCGTTTATGTTTCAATGATAGGATGGAAAATGCTCTCAGTCGCGTGTCCGTGAGGCTCTAAAACCGTCTCCGGCAGGTACGAAGGAAACTCGATAAAACGAGAGAAGACGAGGATTCCCCCGGCCCCCGCGTTCTCCGTTAACGAGCCGGCAAAGCAAACACGGCCGAGCATCGGTGTTTTCATCGGGCAACAACGCCGGAAGAGGTTCTTCCCCATCGTTGTCCGACTCGTTTAACGATCGTCCCGGAACCGCAAGGATGAAACTCGTTGTCCTCGACGATGGATCGATATCTACGCTAAACTCCGTCACCGGAAGACAAACTTTACGGAGGAAAGAGAGTACGCGGAATGTGTGTGTGTGTGTGTCCGTATCTGTGTCTGTATATCGGTGTGTGGCAATCAGGTTGTTCGGGAACAACGTTGGCCGCCGAGACGGAAACTCTGCTGGCTGTCGGCGTTGTTTTAACGAGGCGGGGCTCCGGGAATTCGCAAAGGATAAACTCGATTTGTGCCGCCTCGTGTGCCACAAACCGCGTTACTTTATGACGTAAACTTAGCCCGTATAATGTAATCGATGTAATGTACCGTATGGCATTGTCGCGGCAAGATCGAAACCCGTCGTGGAAATGCCGTTTGAAATGTCGATCGCTCTGGGAACGAATCTGATTGAGGTAGGTACTGCGTGGAATATAAATAGAGTAATATGACTAATATCCTATCTCTCTCGAAGTCGGATAAAAATAAAATGCGATAAAAAATACCACCGAGGAAAATATTAAATACAATCATTTGAAGATATCTATGAGAATCGAATAGGAAAACACATATCTAAAAAGACTAAACTATTTTGTGAATATTTAAATTGAAGAGACAGCGAGATAATGATCAATTTCGTAACGATAATAGTTACGTTTTCAGGATATATACTAAATACAAAATAAATAATAAAAAAGTTAATCAAAATTTAATGATTTTAAATCTCTTAAAATGAGATTGGTCAGAAAACGATTTAAAGTTATAGAACTTTGATTAATTTTATCCTAGAACACAATGTGTTCATATATTACTCATACACTTTAACAATTGCTTTTGTCTCTACAATTGACGTTCTAATCGTTTTTAATTCATATCGGCGCGGGATTTTTCTTCTTTTCCCCGTTTGTTGACGAAAATTTTTTTTCCGCGTTTCGAGTCACCTGCAGCCGTGACTCAAAGCAACGTGGAAATTCCATTGTGCACGGAGCATCAATCGTGCAATGTACTCTTCGCATTATCGTCCCGCAAATTAAGCGGAAATGTCGACGATCGTAAGCGGGAAAAGAGGAAAGACATAAAGAAGAGACGTGACATGGAATTTCGTTCTCACGGAGATTCTAAGAATTTCGTTACATCGAAAATTTAACTTATATATTACTTAAAATTACTTTTATAAAAAATGTTTTATAATGTAGACAAATATAAACAAATATATAAATATTTTGAGATACGTCTTGAAAAATATATACAGTGTGTAAAATAAATTGTTTCTGGAACAAAATCTCGTATGTGCTAAATATAATGGGATATAAATAAATAAACAGAGGAGGCGAATTTTATTCGGATCGCGTATCCTCGGTGCGTTTCTTGATGGAAAGCTAGATGCTTCCGCTTCGAAAAAACAGCGTGAATCGAGGACATCTAGCTTCCGCCTAATTGATACCTGCGTTCAATTAATTCAAGAAGGAACTAGTAAACGAGGTCAAAACAACACTCCTCTGTTAGTATCAAAGGATTACGAAGGTCGAAGGCAAATATCGTTAACGAAGCTGTTTCGTCACTTTTTGGGCTAACAAAACATTTTTCTTGCTAATATGCTTTCATTTTCAGTTATAACACACAATCACGTTTATCATATTTCGTAGAAAACGTATCATGATTAAACAATTAGTTAATTACATTATGGTATAAATAAATAAGGTTCACAATTAGGCAGCTAATTAAAATTCTAAAGGGTGACGTAAACTTCAATTACGCGATATCGGTTATCAACCTTACGGCATAAGATTAATTATTGAATAACAGTAATATTGATTAACAATGATATTGATTGTCAGTAATTTGAGAAAATAATTAGATTATTAGATAATTTCTAATTTAGGCAACATCAAACTTAATTCTCTTATATAAATGTCAAAGGCTTGTTAGATCATTGTCTGCCCTTTCGCAGCCATATCGCGGCCGTAATCGAAGGACAACGTAACTTGAAACAAGAGATACACGGTATTCGTAGCGCGTACTTACGTCGGCCATCGTTGCAAGAATTTAAACGCATTTATCGTTATACAATCGATGCGCTTTATCGATCCATAGCACCATTTGTGGCGAACAATTCTTTGAGACGATTGCCAATCGAACGGCTTATTCGGCGCGCGTGATTTCCGGCGGACGGCCGTTTCATTTTGTCGTTAATTAAAGCCCACCCGCCGAAATTGTGGCCTTCGCCATGGAAGTCCAGCCGTTAATTCAGAATGGCAATTAGACGCAGGGATTAATTTTCTAGCTACGTTTCGTGGCGCGAGTCAAGCCATATACGGTGATATAATCATCGCGGTAATTATGAATTCATAAATCGTAAAGCCGCAAACGATGTACTGCACTGCACGTCGTGTGCGCGTTATAGCATTATGCAAAAAACTACTACAGCTGTGCGAAAAGATAAAAAAATTTCATATTTTTTCTACGTATTATTAAATTTCGTATTTCAAAAGGTACAGCTCCTAACGAATCTAATTACGTTCACAAAAAGTTCTTTTATCTCCGATTGTTTTTAACTTGAAAACCATCGACGTCTCGTAAAAAGATAGTATATTGTACAACTAGTGGAAAAAGTAGTCGATTCTGAATGAGTGTGAAGTTGGTCGCACTCGCTTCGCTCGTGCGACCATCACACTCATTTGGGCTCGACCACTCTTCTTCCCACGAGTTGTTCATACTATTTTATATCACACGTGCGTGGAAAGTGGCCCATTACGCGCCATCTGTGCGACAAATAGCCAATTCCATACACGAGTCAAAACAGTGCGGTAATGTAACATTTCCTAACAAGAGCGTGTTTTGAGTGAGAAAAAACGATCCATTTCACAATCGATGACGTAAGCGTTGAAGAACTAGTTAAGAAATAGAGCCATTTCTTAACTAGTGGAGAAATGAAATTGTAAAACAAACGCGAAAAACGGCCTATTTCACGCTCGCATTAGGAAAAATATATTTTTAGCTACAATTTAATGTTAATAAATAGTTTAACATTAATACATCATTTAACAATTAATAACTCTCTGATTATTAAAAAAGTATATCGATTTTAAAATCTATAGTAAAAAAAGACACTAATTTTAGAACATCACGTAGTTGCTTCATACATAAGCATATATCACACATATCTCTTCATTTATATTCACGCGCGAGTACTCATCGTAGATTAATAAAAATTATCATAAAAAAATCTAAGATATAATATAAACTATAATTAAAAAGACATTTAATGTAATTAAATAACATATAATTTTAACGTCGCGTCTTAAGTTATGATATCCTGTTACGATGATATTACATAATCGATACGAAAGTTCAAAGATCGTCGCAAAATTATCGATATAATAAAAAATTTAATAAGCTTATAAAGATCCTCCGCGTGATATTCGCCACTCCTGAATTATCACATCTCGTGTCGATGTATCGATCGTATTATTCGCGGGACGACAATCTCTTAATCTTTCCTTTGACGAGCTCGTCCAACGTCATTATTGGACGAATAATCATTATTATTAATTGCTGACTCATTTTCTACACAATCTATCTTGTTAAACGACGGCATTTAACCGTGGCTTCCACGTGAAAAGTAAACGATTTGCCGCGAGTGAAAAGTGAATGTATTATGAGATATAATCAAGTTACTATTCCGCTATTCGCTTTCGTTTTTCATATCACTCCGGATATCCGGAAGAACACGGTTTCGGTATCCGCGCGTTTGGCATTTGTAAAACTTAATTCTTAGATTTCACTCGATTACTAGTCAGTCGGCTATTATTGGTAAATTTGATGTCACATTTTCATTAAACAAAAGTTGATTTCATATTAAAATTCAAAAAATTATAAAAAAAAAACAACGCGATAAATTCTGTGACATATACATGTATGGATCATTGATTTAAAGATATTAAAGTTTCAGAGTTTTTAACACAATCACGATTTTACAAATAATGTCTCAAAATATAAATGTTGATGTTAAATGAGATATTTAAGCCGGTATTCATAGTCGGATCTTATATTTAAGACCGTCTTAAGTACAATCTTAAAATGTTATGAATCAATCAGTGGGACATTACTTAAGACGGTCTTGAAATAAGATCCGACTATGAATACCGGTCTTAATCATACTTCATTTTATATTGCGAACTTGTAAAAAAAAAAAATTGCGTGTAACGCGAGTTCACGAGAAAAGATCTATTTTTCTCATTCGTCCGGAAAATATTAGCGGTGAGGTAAATGGAGAACATATTAAGTCCCGGGAATAATTGCATCATGACCCAAAAATGCATGTCACAGCGGTGATAAACTCATTCGCGTCGGAGGTAGCCATAGCATCGAAAAATCTGGCTATTAAGCATTTGGCTATTAAGCAACGGCAACAAGCCAGCTGTTGCGCGTGTTGGCGCCTGGCACTCGACGTGCCGTCTCTCCCGGTTGACGTATCGGCTGCCAAGAATTCCCGAGATGCGGAGAAAAGATACAGAGTTGCAGTCGGAGTCGCGGCCAGGTTTAATGAACGCCTTACAAAACAAAGCTAGATGACGGAATGGATGACAAATGCGCATTGTATATAGAACGTAGTAATGCATGCCGTTGCAGTTTTGTCGCGACAATTGCGATTTATGACCTGCGGATGGCGCGAATGGTCATCAGTGTTTATCAAATAGCTCTGCATCTTATTATTCAGTTTTGCGACCAAAACGCCGGTCTAAAAAAATTAATTGCGCCAGCATAGAAACATGTAAAACAACACAATAAATTATCGTTTGCAAAAGCACGTTAATAGAATTTAAATTAATTATCAAAATCAATTATAATTCATTACCGTACGTCGTCTTCTGGTCTCTTTTCCCTCGAGAACAGCAATGCGGTTAAGAATAACTTCCCGTCGTTCTTAACCGCATATACGTTTACTGCATACGTTTACCGCATTGCGTTTGTTTCATTTGTAAATGGTCAGTGATGTTTATCAAATATCTCTGCATCTTATTATTCGGTTTTGCGATCAACACGTCAGTCTAAAAAATTAATTGCTCCGGCATAAAAACATGTAAAACAAAACCATAAATTTTTTAAATAAGAGAATCTGAATGTTTATAATTTCAACGAGTTTTTGAAAGTCGCGGAATAAATTAAATAATCCAGGAATTCGTCGGGCGTGCAGAAATTTGGAAATGTAAAAGATTATAAAAACATAAACCAGAAACACGGTTGCATTTCTCATAATTGCCTATTTGCATGTCCTCTTAAAGATGATAAATTAAGTGCATAAAAATAAAGATAAATTAAGCGCATAAATAAAAATGCATATTTCTCTCGACAATATATCAACGATTATTGTTATTCTTATTAACGGAACAACGGAGTATATTCGCTCTCGGATATATCCGGTCCAACTTTTATTTAACGTTTTACAAGAATTTACGTAACGACAGAGTATCATGCGAATCCCGTTAACCTCGGCTATTGTTCGAGCAAAGCAAGCGAGAGAGAACCCAATTGTTTTCTTGCACGGCAAATATTCAAAAGTAAATTCGTTCTCGCACTTTCTTCCCAAATTCTTTCCCAGCGCGTTGCCAGGAGATAAAAATTTAACGTCAGACGCGCGACGCGCGGAATTTTGCATTCACAACGAGACACTACGGCTGATATTATCAATTTCGCATTTCATAGAAAAATTCCATCGACGTTCCCATTTATATCCGCATCGATAAGCGCCGAAGTTCGCGAGCTGTCAAGCGATGCGTGCGCCGTTTGTCAATCAGTGACGTCACCCATCGTCATTGTACAATTACAATGCGCCATGTATGCACGCGGTCTCGTTGTTCTCTTTCGAACTCGCGGAACCAATTGTTACGAATGAAACAGTCACGACATTTTGCAAATAGTAGCACCGGTAGTAGTATAATAGCGGCACTAATAGGAAGCCTTTATTTCAGTCAAGAAAAGCTATTCAATCATTTAAACGCTAATGGCTTTCAATTTAACATCAATACAATATTTTCGATTCTAATTTAACCTATTTCTATATTTGAAAATTTCTATTTAAAAATCTCACCGTTATATTCACCGAACGTTTATATATAAATATTTATATTAAACTTTAAAATTGATTTTGCAAAAGTATTTCATTATTCGCGAGTAAATAACTGGAGAATTAATTTTTTATCTTCTATACATCGCAGTTTTTTTTATTCTCCCCGAAAAATCGATTTCGTAACGCGGCAATTTTCAGAAGAACAACAACGACGCATTAAAAAATACACAAGTGGTAGCAAATGAGAAAATAGCGCGGGCATTTTCCATCGCGTTTTTTTTCCCCCTTTTCTTTTTCACGTAGAGGTGCTTCGTGGATTTCGCGGCAACGGACAGAGATCCCGCTGCTGCTCGTTATGAAATTCGCCGCTCAGCCGTGTTTCGTCGGGACTTGTAACTCGCACAGAGCTCGACTTTCTAATAGTCTCTATGCCGGTGCAGCGGTGCAACGCAGGGCCGAACTCCGACGCAACGCGACCGGCAATCGCTGACGATAATATCATTCGATTGCGTCGATACCGAGTCACGCCGGCAAAGCGTTTTCCCCGCCGCGTTTTAATCTCGAGCAAACCGTTTTCATTGCCATTTCGCGGATATCGGTACCCTACACCTGAAGATATAATATACGCCATAGGACAACAAGATATAATTAATGATAAAAGCACCACGCAAATTTCATCATTTCCCTCGAGAATAAAAGAATTAATGATAAGTACTAAAATCTTACATATACAATCAATTAATGAACTTTATTTAATTCGATACGTTTTAATTCCTTCATGACAAAGGCGTTTACAAAGTTGAAAATATGTAGCTCGATTACTAAGATGGAGTTTGTAAAACTCCAACTAATCTAAGAGTTTATTGTAACATAAAATTTTTTAGAATACTTTAAATAAGTTTGATTCTTGGATCAGAATTATATCAATAAAATTCGCATAATTTAAAATCACTTTAAAACTTGTAAGCAGATTATTTATTAATGAAAGATGTAGAACAGTTGTGAAAATACCATTACGTTGATGGTATTTGGAGTTTGTGATATTCCTTAGTAAAGCCAAGTTAAAAGAAACTTTTATCTTGTATTACAAAGGCATTAACCATAATGCCATGTCACAGATGTCGAGTCTGAAGAGTTCGTAATAAGATAGAAAAGGTAAATAGATAGAGAAAAATAGATGAAAAACCAAATTTGATAAAGAATAAATAATATAAAAATGTTGCAGCCATCGCCACGCACTATGACATAATATTTACTGCACCCGCTTTCTATTTGCATTTCCTATATACACGCTTCCTATTTCATTAAATCGGCTGGTCGTTATAGCATAATCTGCGTTTGTCGTTCCCGTGAAATTGCACGTTGTTACACGTTATCGTGAAAGCACTCTCCGTCCCGACTGTATTTTTCAGATAATAAAGCGCGTGCCGAAACGAATTCGCGTTCCGCGTCTCGCGAGGATGCACCCGCGACGTACAGCACCGTCCCTGAAAGTCGGTGTACGCGCTCAACGTGAGTAAAAATAAGATATCGTAATCTTCGTGTCCGCTCGTTTCACGTTGCCCCCCCCCCCCTCGCAGTGCGCGTGAGAGAGCTCGTATATTTCGCTACCTCGCGTCTTTGGCACCCTTTCAACCGTGCTCGATGCAAATGCAGCCGTTTCGCGCACTCGCCGCGATTCAAAACTGGTTCCGGACCGTCTCACAACCGGTTGGAGCGCAAAAGGTCCATCGCAAAAAATTCAGGCGGATTATTTATGCGTACAGGAGACGCGATATTGATTTTGACAAATGAGCTAATGTGAACGCATCAAATTATAAACTAGAAATATCGTATATATACGATGAATAATGAATAAATAATAACTTATGTAATTAATTAAACAAGGCTGTGTGTAAAACTATAATATATATATAGATATATATGTGTTAAATCACATGATATAAAATCATGCTTCAAAGCCGCAATTTGTCAGACTGAAGTATCGGGATTATATTCTCGATGGCACGTAATATTCCTTTCGCCGACTGAATACGCTCGTTCTAAGATGCGTACGTCATTATGAAGTTTAAACGCGAGTGCGCGAGGAGCTCTTTCTCTCACTGAACGATTAAGCGGCGCGCGGTGCTTTAGGAGCGACTTTACTTCCGCGCTCCTGCAACATTGCGGCGCTCTGACCTGAATTTCCAATTCCTCTGAGAAAGATAATTTGTAGTTTATTACGGACACGGGTAACAATTTTGTCTCGCGTGGATCTATTCTTTCTCCGGCGCGCGCGCGCGCGCGCGTGTTCATCTCGGCACGAACTCGGGAATAAACCTCCGGAAATTGTCGTCGAAATTGTAGAACTGTTTTATACTGTATCGCTACCGACGCTACCTACGATGTATACACGGTGTTTATTTGCCGTTAAAATATTTTAGTTCTGCAATGCGAAATGTTTGCAAATGATTTTGCAAAACAAGAATTATTGCCATAATCATCTGTATTCAAAAACTATGTACCCTGTGGAAGAAATTTTGACCGGTTTTCTTGCAATTAAGCAACTTAACATTTTGGTTAGTGCCCCTTAAGTGAAAATTATCTTTGCGTAACTGAATATCGACAGAACTAATTGAGAGAATTGACTAGTATAACTTAAAAATCTTTGAAATAGATACTCTCTATATCTGAATCAGTGAATAGTACTGCTGAATCAGCGAATAGTTACTGATATCAGGGTAAAGTATGCCACTGATTCGAATCAGTGACATACTTCACACTCTGATATCAGTGACTATTCATAGTTATTCATTGATTCAGATTTAGAGAGTACTAATCATGGGCCCCAAAGTGGGTTGCTTATCCGTCTTTTTTTTCCAGAATAGCGTCGTTCCGCGAAATATTATTAAAAATTAAACACTTGAAGATGTGACGAACATATATTAGATTTGATTATCGTAAGGTGATTACTGAAACGTATTGAAATAATACGTGATTCAGTTCATAAAACATCACGAAACGTTTACGGTCGAAATATAACTTCCGTGTGGAAAGTTTAATCTGCTCAGGATGTGTTACGCTTTATAAAGCGTAAATCGCGTATGTGCGATTCGCAACGCTATACGAATGAGAAGAAAAAAACAGAGGTGGATAGCCGGAATGAGAGGCCGCCGCGGTTTAAATCGCTATTGGATGCCTTGTACTTGCTCGGTGCGCCATAAAAGACGTCGGAATGATCAGAAATGGCGGAATCAGAGCGTAACGACGCTGTCCCGTCTCAACTTGTCAGTCGCACGCACTTTACGCAAGCGACCGGCGGATAAGGACACACCTTGCGTGCCTGAAGACGATGGAGTCCCACGGTAGATGGGATAACTGTTTAGATAGTATTGTCAAGTACTTGTCTGTTCGTCAATAGAGAATCATTCAAACTATAAGTTATAAAGAAATATTAAAAGAAAAAAGTTGAAAGAAAGACAGAGAGAGAGAGAAAGAAGAGGAGGAGGAGAGATTATCTCTTGTATTGTTAAAATACAACGAAAACTATAAAATTCTTTAGGTACCACACTCTGCTCTATCTACAATTAATAAATATATTTCTTCAACAAGATTTTGTAGGCGTATTTTAATTTAAATTTTAGAATGTTAAATTCTAATGAGTATACTTTATGTACAGTTGTAAATTAACTATTGTAAAATTTGTAAAATTGTAATTAAAACCAGAATTATTTCTCCCTATGATAAATTAATAACACAATGTACTAATAACACAAATTTTTCGCATATTTTTACCAGGCTAAATTAGACTAATATCCATCTCAACCAATAAAGATTAACTTGAATCTCATTTTTTATGTTTTACTTTTTATCTTTTTCTAGTTCTAAGAATTAGAAAAGGATAAAAAGTAAGTTAAATTAAAATTATAAAAGTTGATCTGCATTGATAGAAATAGATATAAAAAAAACAAGTAGATAACAAAATGATCTTCCGTTAAGCTGAAATAAACTTTAAGTTAACAAGATCTCATTTCAGTTACATTTTACGTTAAAATTTTCTTATGCAAAGTTGCGTAAAGATGCTTTCCAGTTGCAATTTGAAGAAATATCGTTTTGAAAATATCATTAGAAAAATTTTCCGTCAAGATTTTACAAAAGTTCTACAAAGCATCACGTATTCTTCTTCAAGCGTATTTTCATTCTCGCTTCATCAGAAGTGAACAACGATACTTCCAGTGACAATAATCGTTGTCCTAGTTTGCATAATGCGTGGCTAAGGCGCAATAAGGTCGTCGAGTAAAATGCATAACTGTCGCAACACGTCTAAAGATGCTAAAGGAAAGTAATAGCCGTGCAAACGCGATTATGCAAAATCTTTCCTATAAATACGGACGGAATATGTCACCCAGTAATTTCGTGTCGGTCGATAAAATGCGGTGGAGGAGGCTCGCGAATTATGTAAGGTCGCCGTGTACTTGAATCCAGATGTAACATCTGCCTTCAAGGTTCTACATATTATATGCGCTTTTGTATACAAATAATTGCTACACGAATAATTGCTATGTGCGATGCACTTGTAACGCTTTTAACTACACACGTGTCGTAGGTATTTCTCGAGAAATAATTTACAACCGCGTGTCACAAAATCACATTGTCCGATTAAGTTATTGTTCTTATTACGATGGAATGTTTCGACAGGTTTAATTAAAATACTCTAAGATTGAAATCTAGATAAAATTATATTTTATATATTCCAAAACAAACAGAATATATGTTTACATTACGTAGTCTTTAGCTTCTTCGTTGAAAATAACATAACATCCAAAATATTCTGAAACCAGTTCTGAGGCCATTGTCTCTTGGTATAGCAATCGCATTTTTATTCAAATATTATATATCAGAAACATGCATATTAGTGAAAAGTATTGATATTTGATAAAACTCGTACCTGAAAGGAGAGAAGTGAAGAGGGGGGAGGATCGCGAAAGAAAAAAAAACACCGAATGACAGACAGGGCTATTTTAAGATCTCGCGACCGGTTTGCGCGAGTCACAAAGAGGCTCGCCTGTATCTCCGTTCCGAGTAATCTGTCTTGACGAGCCAAAATTTTTCGGAACGCGATACGCTCGAGTTCCATTCGCGCAAGAAATGACATGAAGAAAGAGAAACGCGTTGAACGATTGCGTCGAGATTAACGTTCCTTTGTTTCCAGGACAATATAATGATATAAGTACTCAACCCTTCGAGCAATATGTAGGTATATTTTAAATATTCTAGATAATCTTTTAGCTAATTTTTGACATTTTAGAGTTATTAGTGTATTTGATAAAGAATCAACTTTTCGAAGTTCAAACCAATTTCTTTTGCCATTAATAGCCCAGTAAAGTGACAAAGTTTGGAGGAAATAATTTGAACAGGGCTGAAACTTTGTAAACAGGCTTGTTTTAGGGTACTATTTAACATATTAAAAGTCCCATGTGTAGACGCTACGTTGCGGACAGGGTAGTGTCCAAAAGGTCCAAAAAACCAGTTTTTCGCAAATAACACGGAAAATATTAACTTTACGGAAATTTATGTAGATATAAAAATTGTAGCTTACAAAATTCCGCACAATTTCATTTTTTATTCAAGTCTGTACGACCAAATGGAGCAAAAATAGAATTTTTTTAAACACCGGTAGTTTTGCGAAAAATGCGCAACGCACGTACGCGTTTTCGTTGCGTCCCAAAACTACCGGTGTTTTAAAAAAATTCTATCTCTGCTCCATTTGGTCGTACAGACTTGAATAAAAAACGAAATTGTGCGAAATTTTGTAAGCTACAATTTTTATATCTACATAAATTTCCGTAAAGTTGATATTTTCCGAGTTATTTGCGAAAAACTGGTTTTTTGACCTTTTGGACCCTCCCCTGTCTGCAACGAGCGTCTACACATAGGGACTTTTAATATGTTAAATAGTACCCTAAAACAAGCCTGTGTACAAAGTTTCAGCCCTGTTCGAATTATTTCTTCCAAATCGACAACTTTCGAGTCATTTTACTGCATGGGCTATAATGTTAACAACGATAGCGTTGACAACGAGATTTGTAATGAATCGCGAGATATATGACATATGACAAAAGTTATCAGCAAGTTACGTTGATTAAATAATGCAAACATCGGTATCAGACGAATGCTAACAACGCAGATGCGTAGTGTTGACAATCTAACAATAAGACACGGGGTGATGGAAGATTCAAACCTAAGTAATATTTCCGGTTTTGATGTACAGAAAGAAAACTATATGTATTAAGAATTGTATATATACATATATATAATTTTCGAAAAAAGTAAAACATTTTGCTTCTAGGCTTTAACGTTTCCCTACAGACGTATAAATACACAATTCATAGCATGAGTGTAAATATGCCATGTGCAAAAGTAAAAATGCAAAATATCTATGCAATTAATGCACGATTTCATTAAATAGCAAATTTCCATAACGCCTCTGGACAATAAATTTGTTTTTTAATAATAATAAGTGAAATCAGACCGGATATAAATACAATCAATTTAAAGAGAAGACCATTTACGGTCAGTTTGTTTTTTTAATTAATAAATAACTGTGTTGTAATTAAAAAAAGATAGAAGATCTTAGCATAATAACAGTTAAATTCCTTTTCCTATAGCAGCAGAAAGATATCGCATAAAATTCAAATTGTAAGAAAAATCAACTCAGATTAATTCCCTGTTTAAAAATAGTGGTTTACACCGCTTGAAAGAAATTTTGAAATTTACTCAACGAACGCGCGATACGAAGTCTATTTTTCCAGATAGTATCTATTTTTCGTGATTTCGACAACTCCGGAAAATCTCAGTCGTATGTGAATTATGTAACGCAATTAAAGTTGAAACTTTCTATTTTCGATTATTGACTAAGCATGTCCATCGGAATGATCGTCCGGTTCCGCCAGCTTGGGTAGATTTTATGGCGAATTGTGAAGGGGCAAACACGGTGATTTTTCGCGGTGACTTCCGCGAATATAAGTCTTTCGTAGAGAAATCGCGAGATTGCGAGGCAACGAGGAACTTTCATAAAACGTTCCCGGCGACATTGTTCGGGGAAATATTAAAGTATCGAAAATTCCATTTTCTTCGAAATAAAAATGTCACATTACTTCCAGCTGGAATACTGTGAAAACAGGATGACGCCCAGAATTTAATCTTCAACTAAATCGGGCCCTTGATAATTCTATATTTATTTTTATTTCCGCATTTAATTTCCCCGTCGTGTCTTCCATTCGAAACACCCGCTGTTTTCATCGACAATATTTTTTCACCGTAAAACGTAGAAATAAGTTCTTTGTCTAGTCTCCTCTGTCAGTGTTTTACGGAAAAGACCGCTTTTAAATATTTGTACTTAAATATCTGAAATAAAGTATCGGTAAGATTCAACCGTTCGAGCTAAAAAAAGACTTTATGACTCTTTGCCTTCCGGTTAACATTATTTTTATTGATACTTTTGGAATCTCCTTTATACGCGCTTTCTGCGCCGTATCGGTTGCAAATTATCGTTATTTTCGCAAAATGCTGCAACCGTTACAAAGAACTGTTATCTGAAGTAATGTTCCCTCGTCTGGTGAACGACAAAAGATTTCCTGATCACAGATTATGAGACTTCGCCAGATTATGAACGCCGCGTTTATTCGCGATTTTTCACTGAAAATCGAGTTCACGAGTCGGGTGCTTATATATCAACGCACAACGATAAAAGATTATTGATAA
Source organism: Temnothorax curvispinosus (assembly GCF_003070985.1). Taxonomy (NCBI): domain Eukaryota; kingdom Metazoa; phylum Arthropoda; class Insecta; order Hymenoptera; family Formicidae; genus Temnothorax; species Temnothorax curvispinosus. Next base: position 222,888 of record NW_020213324.1, on the reverse strand, counting down.
CGATATAATTTAATATAAACAGCTGCCTTCGTGAGCTATTTATATGCATGCGATGGTGATTTAAAATCATTCATTAAGTGCGATATTATTAACTGCATGTTATATGGCATCTGAAATTTATACAAATTGATTATAATATCAAAAAGGTTTAAAATTACGCGACATGAAATCGTATTCATCGAAATTCGTGGAAGGAGTAATTTTCATCGAATTATTGGAAATTATATAAAATTAATTGAATGTCCAGACTACATCGCTATCTTAATCGTCATTTTCGCCTGTGTACATTGGAGGCCAACCAGAAACACACATATGAATATATCATTGTGAAAGTCACCGTGAATTGGGCATTAATATTTGGGATTATCACCGTACCGGTCATTATGGCGTTTTAAAGTATCGCTAACTTGTATTTCATCGCGCGAGTTTTTTTCGAACAGTACGAGACATGTTTTTTACGACTCCGGTCTTTATCGCCGAGCATCGGTCGCTTAATGATTATTAATTGCAATTGATGTGCGAATAAATCGCTCGAAAAGATTAACAGTGAATTTGCCAAATAATTAAGCGACATAAATATAAAACGAATTATATAGAAATTTATGTTCTCCATCGCATCGCGAATTCCTTCTTTCTTTTATTCGACGCTCAATGTTATCGGGAGTACGTTGTATCGAAAGTACAATATATTCATAGCACTTAATTCATAAACGATTCATTCTGCAGTTAATTGAATTTCAATAAGATTTTTCTAAAAATTTACACGTCTCATTTCTCGCTTACCTTAATTAGTCTTTTAAAAGAAAAATTTCACTGGACTCACTCAGAGATTGCTGCAATGGGTACGTGATCATTCGCAAAACAACGAGTAACTCACGTTCGTGCGAGGCACGGCACTCGAATTTGTAAAACAATCGCAATTTAAATACCTGACGACCGAGTCCGGTACGAAAATGTTCCACCAGGACGGTCTCTTCTGCCGAGTGTAACTCGGTTGCGAATCAAGTCCCTCCGTGCTGCCGGACTGCGCGGGAATGCCGGACACGCCCTTCCTCCTCTTGCGATCCAGCTTGGGCGGCTTCGCGAGCGGATGCCAGGACTTACGGCGGCCCTTCTTGGCCTCCTGGGCCAAGTAGTCGCGGTCCTCGTTCCCCAATACGTCCCGATTCTCCTCCAGCAGATCCTCGGACACGTAGAACACCGAGCCTCTCCTGCCATTGTTACTGTCGCTGCTGCTCCTCCTCTTGTCCTTCGGCTTCTCCTTCGCGCCGTTATCTTTCACGTCGTTCTTGACGCTGTCCTTGGTACTGTCCTTGGTATTGTCCTTGGTATTGTCCTTGGTATTGTCCTTGGCGCTATTCTCTTTCTCCTCGAACACGCTGGCCCTACGGACCCTCTGGAAGAGGCTGTCCCGCCGTGCCTTCAGATCCTCCAGTACGCTGTGCCGACGAGTCTTGTCGCGCAGAATCACCGCGTTCTCGCGCTGCTTGCCGACGGCGCCGAGGATCCTCGCCAGCGACGACTCCTGATCCATCATCGCCGGGATGGAGTTGGTCGAGGCGTACTTGGTGGTCGTATGACCGTTCTGCGGCTCGCTTATGTACATCTTGGCTGTTTCCATGCTAACCGGAACGGCCACGTCGTCCGTATGACGAACGATTCACAGTCGGGTATTGCGCATCGCGCCGGAGAGCGTCAGAAAAATGTCGAGTTACTATCTTATATCGAGGTCACTGGGGGTCAGCTCGCGTCCAGATTAACTTCTCTCTATTTACTGGCTATACCGCCGAGGACACCGTCGCCGCGTCGTGAAAGATCGTTCGGTTCCCCGCTGGATACCGCTAACGTCGGGTTAACGTCTCACAGCGGCAAGGCCGTTGAAGACCGGAGGATAATTGGATCGGACGGGTCGCTCTCTTCTGCGAAGTCGTTAATGTCTTGGCAGGAAGGATCGTCGAGGGTCGGGCTGGGATACAAAATGTATTCGCTGGTCCTACGGGATAACTGAACGTACACGACGGAAGGTCGTCTCGAAGGCGTTGACCGAATAATTTATAGCGGACAAAGCCGTTAGGAATTACGACGTTATTCACGATTAGATATCCACGGTAGATTGAGTATCCACCGAGATTCCAAGTATCCGCGAGCGAAGACGCGCGCCGCGAGAGTCGGCCACGATCTTTCGCCGCTGTCTGTTTAATATTATACACCGGCGCGGCCGTTGAAGGTTACGCTACAGGCTATAGTATTAGTCCGCGTACTCCAAAGCGCCGTAGAGGGAATGGACTCTCGCGATACTCGCGGATTTAGCTCGTCGTGTATATCGGACGCTCCAGTTCGTCTACGACGTAAGATCCGCGCGATTTCTCGCCGGTCGCGCCGACTTCGACGGGCTTTTCGCCTCTCGCAGAAGAATCTTGCTCCGGTGATAGTTATCGATGACAAGCGGCCGTCATTTTTCACGAAGATTAGACGGCACGGGCGACGCGACGAAGCGTTAAAGCGCGATCGGCGGCATTATTCCACCGGCGCGGCTCGTCGGTGAAAGCAGCCGAACGGTCGACCGCCTTTTCACTCCTGACGCCGACGACGCCGTCGACGCGGTCACTCTCGTGAAACCAACGCGTGCTACCACGTAGGAGTAGTACGCCGATGCGTGTGCGTGTATGTGCTCCGGTCGGCGGATACGCCCGTGGAGAGGAGAACACGTCGGGGTCCGCGCGATCGTTGACCCAACTGGAGAGAGATCCGCGTTTATTTATATGTATATATTTTTTTTATTTACATCTATGTGCGTATACCTGATGCGAAACGCTCCCGTTTTTAAACATCCGATCGGCCGTCAACGAGTTTCGCTTCGTTTTTCGAAAACAGAGGGCCGCATCGAATTTTTCTATCAAGCGAATTTTCGTTTCTCGATCCGACGCTTCTCAAGATTGCTCCGTTTGCGCTCCGATCAACCCTTGCCTGCCGAGGGCGGCAGGGACGAGACTTGGTAGTTGTCTCGCATCACGCTCGGTGACAACAGCGCGAGGACGATCTTCCTGAGGGCAGGCATAAGACCCCTCGGAAGACCCTTCCTTATCTCGAGCCCCCTTTTCCCTTCTTCTCACTCCGTAGCTTCTTGATTGTATAAATAAATACCCCTTTCCTTTTACGCTCTTCTCTTCGAACACACGCGCGATTAAAACGCGCCTTCTTCGCGAAGAAGAGCCGCTCTTCTTCGCACGCGTTCTTTTTATCTCCTCCCTCGACTCGCTCTCGTTATCGGAACGAACACACGCACTTACGCTACGCACACGATAACGCGACGAAAGCGTATACAGAATAACACGGGAGAGCGTCGGGAGACTTTGCGAGCGTGGATCGAGGCGCGCGCTCGATCAACAACAACCGTCACGTGAATCGGATATCGCAGCAACTAAGCGCGAGCGAACGCGACCGCTTGTATTTATACACGCGTACCGCATTGCCCGCCTCGCGCGCGGACTGTCTCTCTCTTTCGCGGCGCATCCCCCACCCCGAGTCGCGACGAACGCGTATACCGAAAGGATACGCACGAGAGATATATCTGGCATGGATCCTGATTCTCGTCTCGGGACTCGGGACCAGAGAGGAAACCTGTATTACGATCACGGCCGCTCGTTTATGGGATCCTTTGATCCCGAGTCAGACACATTTGCGGCTATTTTTTAAAAATTTCATAAAAACGTCAGAAAGCGCGGTCGTCCAAATTTTATAAACGTTCCTTGGACCATCTTTCACGGGTATATGGGGGTGAGCGTTTGAAACGTTGGAGCATTAACACGTCACGTTTTAACGATAAACGTGCCTATTTTAGGATTTATCTCTTTTCTCGCGAAGGCCGCGAGCAACGTTAATTTAAGTTTAGATACATACGGTCATTTAACGCTAAATGTGCGATATAAACAAAGCTTTCAGTTATTGCGCTTTTAGAAAGACACTAGACGCTAAAACATTCAATTGCTTTGCAAACTTGCTTGTTTTCCGCGCTTACAGTGGAACGAGTATATGTTATACAAAAATTAGTGGACGCGTCGAGTAATAACTTGAGTTAATTAAGTGTAAAATAAACTGCTTAATAAATTCTTTTAAGTTTAAAATAAACTACGACGGCCCAGACAATGCCGTCATGTGTGTAACTCATTATTTGAAAACACATGGTTAACTTCTGCATAACATCATCTGTAAATTAATATAAATTTTAAAACAAAGAGACAATATGAGAAACTTGTTTATAGAACAATGTAGAGAGATATATAATTATCGGTCAAAGTCTGTGCTTAATCAAAAATATTTTGAAATACCGTTTATTTTTATGATTAAACATAAAATGAACAAATGAATAGATTAACCAAGTAAATTAATTCCTGATAATATCTACAGATAAATATCAATCTTTTTTAACGTTTCTAATGTGATTATATACGACTCTTACTATTGTGTTTTTTTTTTGTAATCTTTTTTAGATGGTCTTAAACTTGTATTGAGAGTTTTAAAATCACGTCGCAAACTTTAACGAGGTAATCTATAATTGAGTTAATCAATTTGATAGTAATCCATCCGAGAACGATAAACCGAGATAAAAAGATAACAACGATGAGCAACCACTAACAAGGTATATCGATAAGTTCGTTGAAATGATTGTTGCGTGAGAAATATCACTGATTTATGAAAAAAAAAACGATATTGTGTGATTGCATCATTTACGATATCTTTAATACATAACAACTTAACAACTTTGCAAGTTTAAAGAGACATGCTTTCTCTCGCTTCAGTTTTAAATTGAGAGTACGACGGATAAATAAATATCACTGAAATAAACATATTTGCTATAATATGTTTACGATAACAACTTAAGATGCGCTGTCATCACATGTTAATTTTTTATTATCTCCAGGGGATGATAAGAATTGATAACAATGATGATAATTGCAAAACTCACGATGTATCTATATAAAAGTAAGACGAGCAGATAAACAATAATGTATAACTCATTCAAAAGACAAACAATTAAAGTGAAAAAGATTGTATTAAATGACACATCAAGTAATTGCGACATATACTGCCAATTGAAAGCATAGAAAATCGAGAAGAAAAATAGAAAAATATATTCCAAGAATCTCGATCGCATCCGGGTATCGACGTTCGAGTGCCCTGATATTTCTAGATATCGCGCGCTCAAGCAGCCACTTGAAATTGATTACGCAATTCGCGCGGTATCAGGCTGCCATTTAATTCACGATCGGCCGCGAGATATTTTTTCCGGTGATCGCCATACATCTTGGCGTGATCTTGACCCGATTCTGGACCAACAAGAGAATGACCACACCCGCTTGTTTGTCCAATATTTACTTACTTATTGTTAGATTTACTTGGGGCTGCTGCATCCAGCGATGCAACCCACGCCAATATAGTTCTCATGAGTTGTAAATAAATGAACGTGCACCTAAGCACGCACACACAAAAACACAAATATATTCCGCGTTTAAATAAATTTCCCTTTATTTTCCATCTATATATACATCTCATCAAATGATTTTATTATTTTATTGTTTAATGTTTTGATCTTTGTTTTAATATTTAGAGATATGCAATTTTCAAAATTGTGTATCGCTATTGCGATCTTCCTTAAGAATCGCATCAGTGAATGCGATATATGTCGCATTTCAATTTTTATCTTATATTTTGAATTGTCCGTAATTTTGTATCATAAACGCAATTTTAAATCGCATGTCATTGTATATGACAAATACTAGCTATTTTAAATTTCCCCCGTTATATATGTAATTTTAAATTTTAGGACTTTTGAAAATTTTATTATACATTTTGATCGTTTCAAATCGTAAAATTTAAAATCATATAATATAACGAAGAGAATTTAAAATAGTGTTTGCGATATAAAATAACACGTAATTCAAAATTACGTTTATGATACAAAATTATGATAAAAACTTTTACGAATTAATAAACAAATTTTAAACAGATTGGTTAAATCGTGTCTAGTGTTAAAATTAAGCGTATTTATTAATCGGAACCAAACATACGTTTATAACATTTAAATTATTTTGTTTTACCATTTTCTTATATAAATATTTAATGAATAAATACTTCATTACAATGCGATTTTGACCTATATTTGTAATTTTAAATCGCAGGTATTTGCATGCCGTGCAATTTTGCGATTAAAAATCAAATTGCATATGCGATGCAAGAAAAAACTGCAGTGTTAGTGATATACCGCAAAATCGCACATCCCTAACTAAAATCATATTATTTTGTTGATATTGCACTATATATTTTTTTTATTAAATCAATATTTCATTATTAAAAATTTAATGTAAATAAATATATCTTAGTATGTAATGTAAGTAAATATCTTATAATTTCTCTTAAGAAATTATATTGACTGTAATATGTAGATATTAATGTTGGTAGGTTTGGCTGACTTTACACTCTATACTTTACGCTCGTATCGTCAAGACACAGCATCCCCTTTTGTTTGCTTTTTGTTTTGTAAGAATTAAATTAAATAGGGCAAGAAAGAGAAATTACGGTAAAAGTACGGTTCCGCAAATTAACTGTTTTCCACTGGACTAATTAAAAAAAACTTTGATGTAACTTCTGTCGGATATCATGAGAAATAAACTTTAAGCAAACAACTTTTATTTATTAGATTAAATTGTCAATTGTACAGTGAAGAAACAATTTGCAAAGATCCTCTCGTAAAACCAAGAGTTCGCACTGTACCTCCATTACATCGTATGCTGTATTTTTTACTCAAGTTTTATAATTACGACTCGAATCTGTTTTCGAGAAAGAATCTAAAAGAGAAACTTTATTAATCGACTTTCGGTAGCAGTTTGCACATGCAGCGCTTCAGAAATGCTTGCCGGGCGCAAGAGGGACATTATCTTGGACGGAACAAAGAGCGACGTTGTTTGCTGCAGAAATTTTCTCGACGAGCGAGAGGCAAGCCTTCACAAGAGCGGGACAGCGGAAGGGCTCTAATTGGCTGAATCGAATTAAGAGCCTGAGCTCGGTATTTTCATCGTTGCCAATTTCGTAATTGGATACGCGACCAAATAGACCAATTGTTTGCATCGATGCTGGACATCCATCCGCCTCCCTCGTTAATCGAAGTCTCTTCGTTAGGAAAATGCGCGGACATATACGACGGAAACTTCGTCTCGACGAGCGAGCGACAGGGCCGGAAATGTCGTGGAAACGGGTGTAAGCGTCCCTCCTCGTGGCGGCCTTGCAGTTAGACAGCTGATCGCGCAGTGACATTCCCACGCCTGACGATCGATCGCCGCGCGCGCCGTGCGCGTGCGAAAGCGCGAGGTAAACTCGCGACGGCTTGAAAATTATTTTCAAACAAATCCCTCATGGAGAAAACTCAGTTTGTAAGTACACTGTTAAAGTCATAGGGTTATATAAATTAAACTCTATTTTGAGTAATTTTTAACTATTCCATAGATCGCCACTGCTCCTATTCAATATGTAGTTAATTTAACTAAAACACTGTTAATTTGACTAAACCAATGGAGTTAAAATAATTCTATTTTGTTTCAAACTAATAAATTTTGACGCACATGCATGGTAGTTAAAAATAACAAAATAAATCTAACTCATGGTATTGGTTTAAATGTCATCCTCTAACCTTTAACAGTGTAACCTTATTTAATTTGGTGTCGAGTTTTCTCCACGTAAAATATTATAATTAGTGTACACAGTATATTAATTAATGTTTTGTACACAAGAAATGCGCAGCGAGCGTTAGGTATAAATATCTATAAATATCTTGTACTGTTATAGATGTCTTATTTAAATCTAGGATAAAAATCCTTTCATAATTTATCGTGATTTGTAACGTTTATATTATTAAATAGTTTGAAAATTCTTCCTAAGCCTATAAAGTATCAAAAATTAAAATTCCGTTAAAAATAAAATTTTTTTAAGATTAAGTAAATTACATAATTATGTAAAATATTTGATTTATGATAATTGCACAACCATTAAAAGATCATGTTAGATTTTAGAAAAATTAGTGATGACTCAAGTTTAATCAGGTCTAATAAAATCTAATAAAAAACTCAGATGTTATCTTTATTCAATGTACTCACTGAGACACTACTCGGAAAAGTGGTGGAATAATTTCGCACGTTAAAGAGCTGAACCTCATTAACCGAGTATACTTTATCAGACGTGTATTTGTCGTTGGATTTACATGTCGTGAAACAGGTTTACGGCATGGCTACCGAAATCATAAACGGGACTAACTCTCTTCTTTTGCGATATAATGAGCAAACCCGGTTCCTTTTCATTTAAACTAAGAACTTTTCATCGATATTGATATGAAATCGTTTAGAATCGAAACAATTATTTTGGTCCACATTCTTGATGGTTGTACTCTGAAGGTTTTTTAAAAAAAGAAACAGTTATTGATCTAAATAATATATTTGGATTGTATATAAGAAAGCGCTCTAGCATTTAGAAGAATTATAAGTATCATAAAATAAACTAGCACGCTCGTATAAATATAACAATTGGTAAAGGAAGGTTAAGTCTGTAGGTTAAGAATTTTATATAGTTAGTTAAGAATTATATTGCGATTATTCTACGGCTGAAGAAGATTCGGTGAAGTCGAAACGTTCCGTTGTTTACATATATGTGATTAATAAGTATATAAATTAACATCTATTATTGCTCGATTATTGGCCTTTCCTTTACCAATTGTTATATAAGTATCATATTCTACACGAAATAAAATGTTGACAAATTACCCATATTTTCGCATTGTACCATAAATTGAATAAAATTCCTCTTTCTTTATTCAAACTTTTCTTGTTTAATTACCATATCGGTGCAATCACCATATCGATCAAGAAGCACAAGCAACAGATGCGTCCTTGGCGAAGATTGATATCTGACCGAATTAAAAACGCAATATATAAATCAGGTATGTCAGATTTCCTGGAAGCAACGGCGTCACGTGCCAATTTCAGCCGATTAGTCATGAGAATAATTCGGGCGTCGCGATAAGTCTCTTGTTTTTCCATTCGTAATACATTACGTTCGCGTTCTCCGTTCTACAAATTGGAGCAGCGACTCGGAAAAGGCGAATTGTGCAGCTCTCCTACACGTGATCATCTGCGCAACGAACGCTCGAATACAAAAGGAGACGCCGTCAAAATCGTACAAAACGACGAAGACAAATTGATCATTTTGTTAACCCTTCCAACCACGCGAAACACAAACTTGGAAAAGAAGATTTAATTTAATATCTCGGATAACTCGAATTAAACTCGTTGCACAGTAAAAAAATCGTGTGTACAAATAAATCGTGTGTACATAGCGGTCCATATGTTAAAATTTTCTTGTGTTACCAAGATTTGATTATTATTTCAATGTAAAATTAACATACAACAGCTATGTTATTATTTTCTTAACATTTTCATATGTTACATTTATGTCAACGTGATAACTTAACACTTTATGTATGTCATTTAAAAATTAAATATTATTTTGAGTTCTTTTAACACAATTATTTAAAAAAATCAACACGTCTTAAAGTTATTTTAACACATAAATAAAAGTTGAAGTAAATTTTCAAATAATCGTAAACTTTGACATACAAAACAAAATAATTAAATTTACTAAAATTAAATGTTTCTATTACACATAATTCAAGTAAAATAAACCATTAGTTTACTTTATATTATACGAACATGACAATGTTCGTATAATATAAAGTAAAATAATTAATATCATGTGTTATTATAGCTTGAAAAATAAAGTCAAAAGAACAAATAGAAATGTAAAGTATAGTGTTAATTAACTAACATTTCTAATTTGTCAACATGTAACACACGATGAATGAATCATTTTAACTTAAAATTTAGAGTGTCGACTTTCTGCGACTTGTAAAAAATGTTAAAACTACGTTTTATTTTTTACTGTGTGTACTTAAATTTGTTCAGACTGGACATTAAATTTAATATTTTCCCCAAAAAATTGAATTTACGATGAAATTTCCAGCAATCATAGGAATTATCACAGATTTCAATAATAAAAAAAACATAACTCCTAAGCAAGATCACTACTTTTATGACGAATTTTGGACAAAGAATAGTATACAAATTCTTTTTTGGGTAATCATATAGAAAATAAATATTTTTGTGTTATCTGACGAATTATATCAAGAGATTAAAGAAATGCATTCCAGAGATAATGGAAAATGAGAAGAACGTAAAAATCGCGTCCTCCGTTATGATTATGCATATAAAATGTCAGCCTGACGATATTATTGGGAAGACCTTCGTGAACTCAGACGGAATAAAAAAAAGCTCGGCGAAACTCGTAGCGTATCTGTCTGGTGCATCTCGTCGTAAAACGGCGATTTACGATCCGGTGGAATTATAAACTTCCATCTCGAAAATCCGCGCGAGCGTATGGAATCGGATAAATAGGATGCTTTTCCAACGGTTTTTGTGATTCTGCGAAATCTAGTGTTTGCGATCGGCGCGTTCGAATTTAATTATAATACTGATATAAACTTTATATTACATTAGTCATCGGGTATCCTTTTTCACCGATGCATATTCGGCGGAACGTTTTTGGAGATCACGTACCAACGTTACCGATAATTTAATTCTTTAATTTAACTCTCGCATATCTGCAACATCAAAATGAAAATAAAATTGGAATTGTATATCAATTTTAATCGTTAATATCGATACAGCAGAAGAAAGAGAGAGGAGAGAAAGAGAAAGAGAGAAAAGACGAGATGCGATAGATCAATATATACATTCAACAAAGCAATTATATTGATTGCAATCAATTAGAGTCGCGCGATTAAAAAACAGTCTCTATATACACGTTATACTCTGTATACACTAGAAAATCGCCGCCCGATAAAATGCTATCTGAAATTGTTTCGCCGATCAATCACTAAATTATTCGTCGCGCGCGGCATTAATAACTGTGCTTCAGTAATTCGAATAATCGAATATCTAAAATCCACTTTCAATGCAGTCATGCTCGCACGTAGTGGTTTAAGAAAAATCATTTACTACCTATACCACCGACTAAGTGTATTAATTACTGTTGTACTGATTGTGTCTCAAAGAATAAAGTTACAAAAAAATAATCAATATTATTTTACTCCCCGAGATCTCGTTCTCTTACATACACTGAGAAAAAAAAATCGTTGATTCAAAGAAATATTATTTGATTTAACTAAATGCAGCGGTCACGGGCTGTCAAGCAAACATTTGTTAATTCAAAAAATATTATATTGAAATAAATTCAGAATTTCTTAATATTACTCACGTATATTTGATTTAAATATATTAATATTTGCATTAAACAAATCACTACAACTAAACGAGTTTAGTCAAATTAACGACATTTTTTTCTCAGTGTATTTAATAGATATCAGGTATATTTTTTGCCTGAAGATTATTGTATAAAAAGAACATTTCAAAGCTTATTACACGATAAAAATTGAAAATTAATAATTCGTAAGATAAAAAATATGGCAAAGACAACGTATTGTGGCACGAGTTCATTTAATAGATCGAAACGTTTATTTAGATTCATCACGCAAAATGACGCGTCATTCTGCTATGATATCACTACACATAATGGAAAGCCACTTGTAAATATCGGACCGACACTTATTCGAATGTTCCACTATAACAATAAGATGTTCCGCGAGTGACGCGCTCTTTGGAATGCACGAACGACAAAATCGTCGTCTTTACGGCGGCTATTTGTTCACCTTCGCGCGAACGTGATTTGTTGTCTACTTCCCTGAGATTTCGACTCTTCATTCAGATTATCAAGAGTCCTTGCGCAGTCGATAGCGAGATAAAGACAAAGAAGACGCGTCGCGAGCAGCAGCTTGAGAAAGCCTGCACCGAGCAGCGTCGTTTTCCGCCTGACATTCCACGCAACACCTGCTGAGGAATATTAATGGCGACCGGCGTCACAAAAGTATGAAAGGTGTACATTAATGTTGCATAATAAAAACATCCAGCAAGACCTTGTAATCGTTCTCAACATGATATTCGTTAGTGAATCTGCGAGCCAAATGATGGACAAATTAGAAAAAAAATGTTCCTACTCGTGATCAATTTTTATCAAGGTTATTATTTGTTGCTACAATTATATTAGCTATCGCATCGCAGACATTAATAAGTTTAATCTTAATGAAATCGATTGTCTTCAAAAGCGGTTTTACATACCGATTTATATAACGGTATTTTAGTGTTTCAATCATCTTCTATCAGCGAAATTTACAATTATATTTTTTAATAATTTTATTATATATTTATTATATATATTTTAACAAGATATAGTTGTACATAATCGCAAAGTTTCTTATCACTGATAAGTTATAACATGGTCTTAAAATAGCAGGGACTCATCAGTGCGTCTTAATATAATACAATTCTTAGTAAATCCCTTTCTTAGAATTTAAAAACTCAATATAGTTATAATCTCAATATAGAATCTAGATGTTATCTATTAATGATGACTATACCTCAGCAATTCTTTTATTGCGCGTAAAATAATTAATCTAACGGGAACAATTGCAAGCTCTCCAGCACGTTTTGCCTGGAGCAATATTTGAAAAGCAATATTTTTTTATTATGATTTATCACGCGCACTAATCGTAGAAAGTTACTAGACGCCAATAGACTATTTTTACTCGCGTACGATTTGTGTCTCCAATTTATCTTACTTGTGTAATGAACCGACAATCCATTGGGGTAATACACTCAGAATTATTGCTGATTTCTCTCATTATATGCTTGTCATGCACCAAAGAAAATTGGTATTTTATTTTAGAGTTTAAATTTCACAAAATTGCATTTAAAATTATGATTTTTTTCCAAATATTGAGTGGATCAGACATTTTTTATTTTAAAAACACTTCTTTTCGCATACAAACAGTAACGAATAAAACTTGAGAAATATTACGTACCAATCTATCAACTAATATAAACTTAATTAACCATTTTACCGAATTTGAAATTATATAAAAAGAATTATAAAGAAATTGTCTATATATAATGGAAGATATATTTAAGAAAAAATTTCTAAATAACATAACCGAGACTTTTTAAAGACGTATTGTACGACATAGTGACCTCAAATTTTTATATAAGGAAAAATTTTTTTATTTCTCGCTTTGATGCCATCGCACTCGAGAAAAACATTATTTGACATGCATGTACCTGTCTATGGATTTCAATTTATGTCACCGCCTCTTCAAGCTCTCAATAGTAATATGTATGCTGATCACAGAATATTTCATAAAGTATTCTAACCACAGCCTATATACCAGACGAATGCTTGGCGTTCGTACTTTGCGTATAACCACAATCGAATCCTACCACATTAATTATTTATTTATACTTTGCGCAATTGATGAACCGACTGCGTCGATTGTTTCACACGATTTTAATGCCGACATGATTTACTTCGATTGTATAATAAATACCTCGTTGGTCATTTTATCTTTCACGGATTTCGATTTCCAGCGCATTATAATTATACCGATCGGCAATGTGTCTCGTCACAAAGTCGTAATTGCGATATCTTACTTTCTAAGCCACGATGAAATTATCCTCGCACAAACTTAAAGAACGTTAGAACAGAGATTAGTTAGTAAGGTCGCTCTATAATATAAAGACCGAAACAGGCAATAAATAAACCTTTCTTTTTAGCTTTCTAAATACAATACATAAAAGTTGAATGTTTTCAGTTTTCGAAGCATATAATATACAAAAAAGCAATATTATGCTTGTCAAAACTGAAGTAATTCCTCTTTCAAGAATGCCGAGTTATCAGAAGTTTTTCAGTAATCAATGAAAATAAGAGGCTAATACGCAGTAAAAAATTTTGTGTTAAAAATGTAACATACTTATGTGTTAATTTAACTAATTTTGATCATGTTATCTGATTTTTTTGTGTTAAATTCATATTTAAATAAATCAAATGTTAAAATAACACATTTTACATTTAATCGTAAGATTAACATAAAAATAATGTAGTTTTGTTAGAAAAATATCGTTTTCATTTATATTTAACATTATACAAATGTCTGTTGTACATAAAATTTTCGTTCACAATATCATCAAACTTTTCTTTATTTGGTGTTAAATTATGAACATAATATTTGTGTCGTAATTTGACACATTCATTATGTTAAATTAACACAAAAATTTGAGTGGACCGTTTGGAACATGTAATTTACGTTATATTTAACACAAATTTTTTTATACTGTGTATAATTATTTTCTTTTAACTAATTAAATTCTTATATGTTTTAAAAACCAGCAGTTTTCAATTAATTTATATCGTTTAAATTACAGATATTTGATCAAATGACAATAAATAACATAATAGGCAAATATTTTTCATTAGGAAAGTTAACACAGTATCCGGCACAAACACTATATCATCAGGAAAACGTAATAAGCGTACCGCATATTGCACATACCATCGCATGAGGTACCATTACAATCTAAACTCGAGTTAATTATTGTGCTACGAACTAATTAAAACATAATTCAAATTGACCGTTATAATTACTCGTACCGTACAGTAAACTTTCGCCAACGACTTTTCACGCATGCAGCAAGATAGCCCGACAAGAATACCCAATTTTGGTCCAATTAATGACACGCTGATGGGAATTTGATTAGTAATTAAATGTTATTTGCAACAATTTCGCTGGATTTCAAGGAGGAATCACATCTGTCGCAACGATCTTTTTTCCCAACCGCTCTGTTAATTAATTAAACACAAATCGAACGTCGTCGCGCGCGGCGCTAATTGTTGAATAAATTTATACCTTTATTATATCTTTAACATGCGGATCGAATTAAATAAATATTTGAACTCAACGGCTGTTACGTAATAATAATCAACAATAGTATCTCGCTGTCGATATCGCTAAGCTATAATCATACAGGGATTATAAAATCCTCATGCAACTATAAGCTTTCATAATTTCCATGTACCTATATGATAAAATTAATCTGTAATAAATATTAGAATTTACTGAAGTTTAGTATAAAGAGTGACCTATTTATAAAAATTTTCCTAACAGATGAAAAAAAAATAGACTTGACGTCATTGGCTTTCTTTACTCCTGTAAAGTTAGTCCCCCATTATTTAAAAAATTAACTTTTTTTAGAGTTCTGTGTAGATTTCCGATAATTCCAGAATTCTCGACAGTTTTAAGAAATAGTTCTAGCATTATAAAGGTATGAAAATGCGATTCAAAGATATGAGACGGGAGGCTAACTTCACGCAGCCCCCTATTTTCGATAAACAATCCTTTTTTATTAGCGTTCTGGATAGATTGTGTATAGTTCTAGAGTTCTCGATACATTTCAGAAATAATTCCGCTCGAGAAAGTAAAAAAACCGAGGTTGAATACCCAAAAGTGCTGAAATATACATTTCTCGTTTTAAAATAGTCTACAACATACTTGAAGACGATTAAGGCATGAAATATTAAACTTCAGAGACTTATAAACTGTAACGAATAACGCGAATTGATTCCAATTGCGAGTCGATCGCGGATATCGTTCGATAGAATGGAACTTTACAACTAGCCGATGGCGATGCTCTTTTGCTTTCCTTTCAAGGTTGACGGCAGGTACTTGCCTGAATTGATTATCGCTCGATGCGCTTCGTTGAGTGTGAAGAAGATTGGCAGATAGAATTTGCATTAGTATGCAACGGGAATTCTCTCCTTTCCTCCGACGATAACGGGGAATAGGAGCGATAACGCAAAATTTCGAAATACTCGATTATACAGAGATTGTAGAATTTACGGTCCAAGAGACATGCTATAAGACATTTAAGAAATTTCAAAAAAGGAGCACATGGAAAATGTAAAATCTTTGAATTAATTCCTCCCTGAGCAATATAAATCAATAAATTAATTATTTATTTTATATATATCAGTTATTTAGCTATTTGCTAAAGAATATCATAATACTAAAGCAAATTTACCTATTTTATTAGTCGCGCAAAATAAACACATTAGTTCAAGTTTCATACAATAAAATTTTGTATTTGCATTTTAGATTACGTCGTACGAAAATTAGATGCATTACTATATTATTTCCCAGAATCTCGCGACGTCGCTTGAAAAGTATCTACTTTTCCCGATTAAGACCCTGATTAAAACGCAAAATACAGTAGTTCATCAGGTCCAATTAGTCGCTAATTGAGAAAATTCTCGAGTAGTCTTGCACAAGATGTCATTCTGTCGATAACGTACAAAAAAAAAGTATTCACAAAACCAGCGAGATGACGTCGAAAGGAAAGTTTGAGATGTCGGCGGGATAAGATCGCTTTTAGTGAAATACAGGCGACACTTCACAGCGCACTTCTCCGATAACGAGACGTCAAGAGGAGCGTGCATGAATTATGGAGTAATTAAGCATATAAACATCATTTTCGGGTCAAGGCCTCCCTTATCATTCAACGTTCGGCTCGCGATTTGCAGTGCGTTACTTTTCCACCGCTGCGTTTGCAAAAAAAGAAATGCCGTGCGCGGTCTAAAAGCTCCTACGAGAGCCGGGAAATGCACGTACGCAGGAAAATGGATATTAACTATATGTCACATGTTCGTATTATGCATTACTATTCATTTTTTAAAACGACACGCTTAATTCTTTTACTGACTTCATCAGGCTTGCGATTATGACATAATTTGTAATTTAACAGAATAATATGCATGAGTTATACATACGTGACGTAATGTGTATAAACAATTTGTAAGTTAAAATAGATTAATGAATATTGATAAAATCGATTATTCAATGTGAATATAAAAAATTAATGCAGTGGCATAATCATGATCGATGTTGGGTGAAACTTGATGCGCGTTAATGCGATATTAATTTCACTTTAGCTTTCATGAAAATAGAAATACGATAATAATATCTAACTTCTAATTTTATCCCATTAGCTGAAATCATATTAATATTTCGCTAGAAATAAACTCGCCAATAAGAAATATACAGAGGATTTGCCTCAAATGAATAATAAATTAGCGAACCCAAGGTCGGCGGAACAGAAAGCCGGCGACAAGCGGCGAATTAATCTTGATTCTTAGTCAACTTTACGTTGTCGGATCGAAAGTTTCAATTCCCGTCTGACCCATTTGCCGAGACTCAAGGTGGTCGTTCGGCTGCACCGGCCGTTGCAACTTTAAAATATCAAGTGCACCTTTCCCGGATATGTTGATAAACATCGACGGTATTACCGCCCGGCTGCAATCGCCGGACCTCTAACCGCTCACCCCTATACGATCCCCTGCAGTTTTCATAGAGCGCCAATGTCTGAAATCACTGGCGGAACGACGCCGAACCCCGTTCTTCGATTCGCGCGAACGCGTTCCTGCCATTGTGCCAAGGAAATGAGCTATCGGCAAGGAAAGATAAATGCGTGCTCTCCGCCTTCTTCGTCTTCGTTATTTCGAAGCTTTATGGTTAAGATGACCGTCAGACTTCTTCAACCGTATGCTATCGTTTTCAATGATTTCCTATCAGGATATCAGGTTTCTTTCTCGAGCGTCTCGGATTCGAATATACGTTTCATTCAAGTTCAAATAGTGAACAAAGATATAAAAACAACAATAGATGACTAGTCCGTAAATTGTAACAATAATTTGTAATCTTAGATACAACTTCACAATTTCGAACGAACCTGAATCGTCGAATTAGTAAAATTTACACGATAAAAATAAAAGATTCAAAGTAAAAGAGTGGATTAAGTCGAGGAATCGTAGAGATCTATCTTACAATTAGACGCGATTACTTAAAGTGGTTCTTATAAATCGTGAATTTAATTCACTCCAAAAGTTCTATGTTATGTAATACTTCTTCGCATTTTAACGTAATTGTTTAGTCGCTCGTGTGCTCGCAATACTTACGATATCTACAAGAATTGCATATTTATGTTATTTTTTTATATCTACAGAGAAGTTCCAGAACTCAGAAGTTACCATCTCTCACATTGCAGGCCTTCGTTAAGTTAAAATAACATGATTGTCTTAAATAAATTGCTATTCTCGGGATTTTTTCCGCCGGCAGACATGCACGGGGAGAAGAAGAGGCGGAAAATTTCAAGCCTCTGATCGTTACGTAGAATGATAAATAATCGATTAACATGCGGCATCCGCCGTTGAATGAGAAAACATCGAAAAGCAGCGGAGGCAGGGTAGGGGAATATAGAGATCCATGCAGTCCGCGAGAACAGATTTATGAAAATTCGAGCAACTTGCAACTTACTCGTGTGTGTGTGTGTGTGTGTGTGTGTGTGTGTGTGTGTGTGTGTGTG